>NC_085136.1:306573247-306584829 GCF_035046485.1 Aedes albopictus
TGCAGCGCAGTGGCCCGAAAAGCGAGCAAAGTGGTTGTCAGTCAAATCCGTCTTTTGGAAAGGATGGTTCCTCAAATCCAAGCAGAACAGGCAACCTAGCTAGTATTACAACCACACACCACAGAACCATCATGGAAGAAGGGTATAAAGTAACGTGCAAAAATGCAGCACAAAAAATCGGATTATTTATACGGGAACCGGAAGTGACATTTATATTTCGAACAGAAGTGTCTCCTTTTGACCATGGATTGTCATGCGGTCAGATTTTTATACTCTGGAAGGACGTTGTTGAATATCGTTTGCTGATTTGAAAATGCAAATATGCTTCCCTTTCCGATGGACAACCAGTTCTCATGGGAAATCCTGTGTCCTATAAAGTTGTTGGAGCAACGGAACAAAGACGTGTGAAACGATTCCAATGGACTACTGAATGAGCTGTTCATACCGTATAAAATTGTTGGGGGAACAGTTGTGGATGAACATAAGTTTTGCAGCTGCAGATGATATTAATTCTCGCATATTTTCGCAATAAACCGTGTAACGAGCATATGATCGTTTGGATTGTAATTATTTAACTTCACGAGGCGTTCATAACTGATTTGATATGAGTTGCAGTTGTTTGCGTCATGCTAACTGAAAATTTCTTTGTCAATATCACTCTTTCATGCTTTAAAACACAATAACAAAAAATTTAGAAAAAAAAATAAAAATAAATATATAAATAAAGTAAGAGGACGAGTAGATTAAAAGTCAACATTATATAAGAATAACAAAAAGCTAGCATATAAGATGACCATACGATCAACAACTCGGCTGCTCAGAAAACCAGAAGAAAAAAAGAACTGAAAACCAGAAAAAAAAAGAAGAAGTCCATATGACCGGCGTTTCAGGTGACGAAAAGAATAGAATCAGAAAGCTCAGAAGACTAGTTATCAAAAGACCATAAAGCCATCAATAGAATACTGAAGAGCAAAACATGAGAAGGTTTGCAGCTCAAAAGAATGGAAGATCAAAATAAAAAAATATAAATAAATAAAAGAAAAAAATCAAAAATGCAGAGGTCAAAAAAGTTTTTTTTTTCGCTTTATTAAGGAGATTTTCAGCCCTGGGCTGGTTCAAAAAAGTTAATAGATCAAGAGTCGAGAAAACCACCAAAACAAACATAAAACTAAGAGATCAGATGACCACATGATCAGAAAACCCAAAAAGATGACAGATGACAAGAGTGTAAAAAATCGAAATACCAGAAGAACTAAGAATAAGAAACAAGACCTGAAGACCATATGACAAAAAGATCTAAAGACCAATAAACCAGAAGTCTAGCAGACTAGAAGGACAGAAGACCAGAAGGTTACAAGATCAATCGAAAACCTATAGAGCAGTACATCAGAAGGCAAAAAGTTCTTAAGGGTAGAAGACCACATCACCGAAAGATTGGAAGATCGGGAGATCAGAAAAGTAAAACGCAAAACGCTGAAGACCTCCAGAAGCTACAGCTTTGGACGACCAAAAGATCAGAAGACTTGCAATCCAGAAGACCTGAAGAGTGAATAGACTAAAAATCAAGGAGCCCAAATAATCAAAAGACATGAAAACAAGAATACCACAACGTAAAAGATGAGTTGATCAGAAGACCAATAGAGACGATAAAACCGGAAGGCTAGTTGATCAGAAGTCTAGATGACTATCAATAGGTCAGAAGATCTGAAAACAAGAAGACCTTTACGCCATGAGACCATTTGCGAGCACTGAAAGTTCAGACAACCGAAAGCCCAGGAAAACCAGGAGGTCTAAACGCCAGAAAACCACAAGGCCAGAAGAGCACAGGGTCAAAGACCACACAAATCAGAAGACAATGAGACCAAGAAGCCAGGAAATCAATAGATCAGAATACCAGGGAAGTAGAACACCAGAAGACCAAACGACTAGAATACCGGAGGACCAGGAGACTTTTAGACCATATGACTGGAAGATCGGAAGACCAGATGACCAGAACTTTGGAGAAAAAAGAAAAAAAATGAAGACCAGTAAACCAGAAGACCACCAGAAGTATATGAGTACAGAAGACCAGAAGATTAGAAGACTAATAATCTAGAAGACCAGAAAACCAGAAGGGTGAATAGACTGATGGAAAATAAGGGGCCCAGTTAGCCATAAGACCACAAGTATTGAAAACAATAACACTGGAACTGCAGATCATCAGGACCAGATAGCCAGAAAACAAAAAGCGAGAAGACCAGTAGATCAAAAAACCAATTGATCAGATGACTAAAGAGACAGTATATGTATATAGGACATTATTGTAGACCAGAAGATCTGAAGATAGTGAAAAATTTTGCCACAAGGCCAGAAGACCGTAGAGTGTCGGATAGCTAGAAGCAGTGCTGCAAATGTCATTTCGACATATCTAAATTCAACCACATCCAGCTCATTTTAGAAGCTCAACCTAAGAACAAGGTAAATGAAAAACTTGTGCGGCTCTACCAGTCTACGAGAAAGTCACGGAAAACCCGCTCTTTTTTGAATACGTAAGGTAAATGTCACGGACTACCTTCGAAAAATGCCAATTGACATACATCATGAACATCATTGGCATTTTACGAAGGTAGTCCGTTACATTTATTTTAAATATTCGAAAAAGATCGTTTTTTTTTCGTGACTTTCTCGTAGAGCTGGTTCAGCCGCTCAAGTTGTTCATATACCATATTCTGAGGTAGAGCTTCTAAAATGAGCTGGATAGATACGTCGAAATGACATTTTCAGCATTGCCGGAACATCAATGATCAGAAGACTTGCAAATCAGAAGATCAAAATAACAATACAGGATAACTCGAAGATCAAAAGACCAAAACATCAAACAGAAGTCCAGATAACCAGATAACCAGAATATCAGAAGACCAGTGATCAAAAAGACTAAAGGACCAAGTCTGCAGCAGACCAGACATGTATTAAATAGAGAACCAGAAGATCAAAACACCAAAAGTCAGAAAAACAAAGGGCTAGAAGACCTAAAGACTGAAAGAGCGATACTGACCGAGGAAAATTGCTAGCTTTAGTAGGTTACTCACGATAATTACATTTAATGATTGTACAATAACAGATGGCAGTCATCTGGATCCTTGAAAACAGAAATTTTTCAAAGAAACAGTACAACTACGATCCCTTCAACTTCAAGTCCAGCCATCGTGATGCGCCTTACAATTTTACTAGGAGCCTGCTTCTGCCTAGTGGCGAATCTGACCCAAGGCCAAAACTACTTTTGCGCGTTGCCATGGTGCAGCATAGGTTCAGGACCCACCCCAATCGAACCACAATCTGCTGGGGCCCGTTCCGGATTGTATTCATGGTATGCGCCACCAATCAACACTGTACCACAGCAGCCAACTGCTCCAAGCTACAACCGTCAGGGTACTCCTGTGTATGTTTACGATCCACAAAGCCAGCAGTCCTTCCAAACGGTGCTCCCATCAACTCATGGACTTAAAATAGTTATTAACTAACTAGTAGTAGATTCTGGAAATACACGATTAAACTTCAAGAAATTTTGAGAACGGGGTATAACTTTCAAGTAAACCTATTTAACGGATCCCTTACACGATTGCGAGAAGAATGCTGACAACCCAGCAAACACAAAGTCTTATAAAGCCTTCGCACTTTAGAATCGGTACACTTTCAACCGGCTGCAGATCAAAAACGGTTTAACCTAGAAAAAAAATATTGTAAGAAGCAAATGAAGCTTATTTATTGTATTTTGTGGGAAAAATATTAGAAAAATCAGTTTTTATATCTTCAAAATAAAATTTTGACCTGATAGTGAAATTCATGCCATTTTATTCTGCACAAACCAATGATCGTCAACATTTGCAAATTTCACAGCTTACGGGCTGATATTTCCACAAGAAACAAAATTATATTCATCAAAGATATGCTCAAAACAAGTTACGACATTAAACTCTTGACAAATATGGTTCACAAGACCATAATAAACTTATAGCCTTATTGTCCATTCACGCTATAATTAAAACATAATTTTACTCAAAGTATTTTTTATGACAAAATATTTCCTGGGATCGTTTTTTAGATCTACAATTCCCCAATTCAAGTGGCCCAACTTAATTCATATCGAAATCTGGATTATTTTTGTAATTATTAGCAGTTTTCCCTCACAGTATTCGGAAATTGACAGTCATAAGGCTAACTCCTCATAATAAGCCTAAAATAAGATAGTTTTCATGGATAAAACACGTGAAACCATATAGATCATGGAACTATAGATGTGATTCTATGATCACAAATAAAAAACTTTTGAGTAAATTCAGTTTTATTAAAAAAGATTGTTAGATGTTTCACGCCATCAAAATACATCCAACGAATTTCGTCAGCAATAGTCCATACAGCTTTCGAGCCGCGATTATTTATATTATTCTGCATCAAATCATTGGTTTCTTGTATATCAATACTATTCGTATAGTATCCTTCCCGTATGCGTATTTGCCGAACTAAAGCTTATGCGAAAACAACTTTTTTGACCTTAAATATCTATGCAAGCCTTTTGATTTTCCATAAATCCCTTCAAAGGCTTACCATAGCTATATTGGAAATTTTAAAACACTCATGGAATATTTTATCTCCCTTAATCAACAATCATAATACCAAAAACTATTCTATACTGCGTAATTGGTGGGTTTGGTAATTGTATATTCCTACACAAATCTTGAATCTGACAATTATTGGTTTTTGCTCAATGTGTGCAGAAAAAACTGGCATTATTTACGAATTCAGATCAATGGTTCATCTAAAAATATAAAAACAGCAAATTTTATATTTTTCCTACAAACTACAATAGATAAGCTTCAATTGCCTTTAACAACACTTTTTTCCAAGTGACACCGTTTTTGAGCGGCAGTCGGTTGAAAGTGTACCGATTCTAAAGTGCGCAAGCTTTATGATGTTGAATAAGATGCTAAAGTGGAGGCCATATGCGTACATGCTTCCATTTTACCGCGTGTAAAGTGTGCGTATATCGCCTCCACTTTTGTATCTTATTCAACATCATATACGATCGTGTGTTGACTGGGATGAAATTATGAAGAATAATCGCACGGTTCTCGAATGATTCTGTGGAAAACCCTCACAGGATTCTGTAGAAAATCCTCGCAGGATTCTGTGGAAAATCCTTCCAGGATTCTGTGGAGAATCCTCCCAGGATTTTGAGTTCAATCCCGTCATGATTCTGTGGACAATCCCGTCAGGATTATGTGGAGAATCCGGTCAGGATTTTGTGGAGAATCCGGTCAGGATTCTGTGGAGAATCCCGTCAGGATTCTGTGGAGAATCCCGTCAGGATTCTGTGGAGAATCCGGTCAGGATTCTGTGGAGAATCCGGTCAGGATTCTGTGGAGAATCCGGTCAGGATTCTGTGAAGAATCCGGTCAGGATTCTGTGGAGAATCCGGTCAGGATTCTGTGGAGAATCCGGTCAGGATTCTGTGGAGAATCCGGTCAGGATTCTGTGGAGAATCCGGTCAGGATTCTGTGGAGAATCCTTCCCGGATTCTGTGGAGAATCCTTCCCGGATTCTGTGGAGAATCCTTCCCGGATTCTGTGGAGAATCCTTCCCGGATTCTGTGGAGAATCCTTCCCGGATTCTGTGGAGAATCCTTCCCGGATTCTGTGGAGAATCCATCCCGGATTCTGTGGAGAATCCTTCCCGGATTCTGTGGAGAATCCTTCCCGGATTCTGTGGAGAATCCTTCCCGGATTCTGTGGAGAATCCTTCCCGGATTCTGTGGAGAATCCTTCCCGGATTCTGTGGAGAATCCTTCCCGGATTCTGTGGAGAATCCTTCCCGGATTCTGTGGAGAATCCTTCCCGGATTCTGTGGAGTATCCTTCCCGGATTCTGTGGAGAATCCTTCCCGGATTCTGTGGAGAATCCTTCCCGGATTCTGTGGAGAATCCTTCCCGGATTCTGTGGAGTATCCTTCCCGGATTCTGTGGAGAATCCTTCTCGGATTCTGTGGAGAATCCTTCCCGGATTCTGTGGAGAATCCTTCCCAGATTCTGTGGAGAATCCTTCCCGGATTCTGTGGAGAATCCTTCCCGGATTCTGTGGAGAATCCTTCCCGGATTCTGTGGAGAATCCTTCCCAGATTCTGTGGAGAATCCTTCCCGGATTCTGTGGAGAATCCTTCCCGGATTCTGTGGAGAATCCTTCCCGGATTCTGTGGAGAATCCTTCCCGGATTCTGTGGAGAATTCTTCCCGGATTCTGTGGAGAATCCTTCCCGGATTCTGTGGAGAATCCTTCCCGGATTCTATGGAGAATCCTTCCCGGATTCTGTGGAGAATCCTTCCCGGATTCTGTGGAGAATCCTTCCCGGATTCTGTGGAGAATCCTTCCCGGATTCTGTGGAGAATCCTTCCCGGATTCTGTGGAGAATCCTTCCCGGATTCTGTGGAGAATCCTTCCCGGATTCTGTGGAGAATCCTTCCCGGATTCTTTGGAGAATCCTTCCCGGATTCTGTGGAGAATCCTTCCCGGATTCTGTGGAGAATCCTTCCCGGATTCTGTGGAGAATCCTTCCCGGATTCTGTTGAGAATCCTTCCCGGATTCTGTGGAGAATCCTTCCCGGATTCTGTGGAGAAACGTTCCAGGATTCTGTGGAGAATCAATCCTTCTCCAGGATTCTGTGGAGAATCAATCCTTCTCCAGGATTCTGTGGAGAATCCTTCTCCAGGATTCTGTGGAGAATCCTTCTCCAGGATTCTGTGGAGAATCTTTCTCCAGGATTCTGTGGAGAATCCTCTCTGTGGATCCTCTGTGTGGAATCTCTGGAGAATCCAGGATTCTGTGGAGAATCATCCAAGGATTTTGAGAAGAATCCTCCAAGGATTCTATGGAGAATTCTCTCGGGATTCTGTGTAGGATTCTTCCAGGATTCTGTGGAGAATCCCTCTAGGATTCTGAGGAGAATCCTCCAAGGATTCTATAGAAAAGTCTCTCAGGATTCTGTGAAGAATCCTTGCTGGATTCTGTGGAGTATCCCCCCAGGATTCTGTGGAGAATTCATCAGGATTCTGTGGAGACCTTTTAAATTTCGAAGATCCTTCCAAGATGCAGCAGGGAATTTTCTAAGAATATTATAGAGAATTTTGTCAGGGAGTAGTGTGCGGTAGTTCGGCAGCAGCAAAGTTTCGCGCGCTCGCTTTGCTAGATTTTTGCGATTTTTTTTTCTCTTTTCTCTGCGGGGCTCCGACGACGGGACGAGTGTGTGCGCGCCGTGGTTCGAGTCGGTTCCGAATTTTTCGCTTCCCATCGGCGCTAGTTTCCAATACACTTTTAGTTGATAATAAATATTTTCTTTCATTTTTTTGCATTTACACAAAAGAGTGAAAAATGTTAGTTCGGGTTCGCCGGTCGAGAAAAAATCCGGGCGCCGACAAGTGAGTCGCGTTCAGTGTATTTCTGTGTGGAATAGACTAAAGGTTTCTGCTCCCTAGTGGAGTGGAGACGCGCGATAGAATTTCCTTTTTGGCTAGTTTTTGCGTCGAAAAGTGGTCGGTTGTTAACGGCGGTTTGTGTATATTGATCCATTGTCAAATCATATCACCAACCATAGGTGACTCCCGGACTGACAATGTACCTTACCCTACTAACAAAAAAATCCTTCCTGAGACAAACGTGGAGATGCAGCGAGTCGCGGTCTTTTTAACAACACGTTTGTCTTACTAACATTCCCTTCCATCCTCGATGACCGTAAAGACGTGGCCGGCGCCGTTATTGACCTTATTAAAGTTGAGAGCTCTCGACCTGTGTACATTGAGAATAGTAAGCTAGTCCCAAGCCCTATTCATTGGTTCCTTGTGCAATTTCGATTGCTCTGGTCAATCACGGAGTAGCAACTACGAATTGTGCGGTCATCTATGCTCATGCTCAATATTATAGAGAATTTTGTCAGGATTGTAATAAAATTGTTGTTTTGACAAAAATAAGTTGAACAATGAAGTATGAAAAACTCATTACGTCCTGGCACTGTTGATTTTTTGATAATTACTCACTTTATAGGTCACAGTCCAACTGCAATAAAGGCCCATTCTAAATCAACCCCAGTCACATTCTTTGCTGTGATGGGTGGCCTGAAGCGTTTATCGCTTCATCTGTCGCCATCGTCACCTCTACCGCCGCCAACAACGGCTGTGACGTGATGGGTCGGCCGGTTGACATTGCCAGCGGACGAGTTCGTCGTAAAAAAAGGTGACATTTAGGCGGTAAGGCCACAAAAAGTTGACAGTTTCTTCTTGTACAAACGACGACAAAATGCTTTCAAAGGCTAATCTTTGAAGTAAAAATATTCAAATTCAAGTTTCCCAATTTCGAGCATTTCTTTAGGACTTTTATGTTTGTTCAAGAGCTCTATCTGATGCGATTCTGTTGTCACACGGGATCCTAACCCTTTGCCCCATTAAAACAAATCACCGCATAATTTTACGATATCAACTTCTAATGCAGCTTTTCGTTTCACAAGCATATATGAACAAACGCCATCAAACCGGCGGAGGCGAACACATCCCGAAGCTCACATCTCATAAAACATTCTCACACAAACCTATCAAGATACGTAAGCCGGATACGTGATCGCATTTCCCATCAGCTCGCCGTTCGGTTCCATCGCTTGACGGGTGCGCCTGCCGCCGACCGTTGTGGTGCACTTCTTCGGGGTACCACCGCCGCCGCCGCCCACCCATGCATCATTCATGTTTCCCACGGGGCAACAGCGCTTTCAGTGGAAAAGCATAATGATGTGGAAAATTTTCCGAATGTATGGCATATTTCCAGCCAGCAGCAGCAGTACCTACTGCCATCGCCGCACCGCGCGCACATAGCTATCGAACCGAGCGATTCGGTTCCTCCTTTTTGGAATACCAAATGAGACATGTCAGGCGGGTAGGAACCGGGTAAAAGCCATCACTTGTACTTCATGGAAAGACGTGAAGAGAAACATTTTCTTCCGAGGCCAAGTAGATCGTTCGGTGCATGGTGGGTGTAGCAAAATGTGTATCTCGATGGCGGAATATCTTGTGGGAAATTTGCTCCTTCAGCTTACATCACTGCCGCTGCTTTGTGGGTTGTATGAGCAATAGAACGGCAGTTTAAACGGTGGGGGCGTGTCGAATTGTTCATGGTGGGTGGTGGAACGCCGTTGATCGTTTTTCTAGCTACTCTAGTTGCTGCTGTAAGCGGCGACTGTCTACGTGTAACGAAAATTGATGTGACATTATCGATAGTGTAAGGTGATAAGAAACGAAACGACAGGGCAATAATGCTGAACGGATGATTGACTATCTTGGATGAAAATAAACTTTGAAAGACGTTGGTTAGATCCAGGTAACAATGTAGGTTTCAAGTAACTGCTAGAATAAAGACGGTTCTGAAGACTTAAGAAGACTAAGTAGATTAAGAAGACTAAGAAGACTAAGAAGCCTAAGAAGACTAAGAAGCCTAAGAAGACTAAGATGACTAAAAAGACTAAGAAGACTAAGAAGACTCAGAAGACTCAGAAGACTCAGAAGACTCAGAAGGCTCGAAGACTCAGAAGACTCAGAAGACTCGGAAAACTCAGAAAACTCAGAAGACTCAGAAGACTCAGAAGACTCAGAAGACCCAGAAAACTCAGAAGACTCAGAAAACTCAGAAAACTCAGAAGACTCAGAAGACTCAGAAGACTCAGAAGACTCAGAAGACTCAAAAGACTCAGAAGACTCAGAAAACTCAGAAAACTCAGAAGACTCAGAAGACTCAGAAGACTCAGAAGATTCAGAAGACTCAGAAGACTCAGAAGACTCAGAGAAGTGTAGAATTAGCTTTAGTTAAAATACACAGAAATAAAAACCAAAAAAAAAAAGAAGACTCAGAAGACTCAGAAGACTCAGAAGACTCAGAAGACCCAGAAGACTAAGAAGACTCAGAAGACTCAGAAGACTCAGAAGACTCAGAAAACTCAGAAGACTCAGAAAACTCAGAAGACTCAGAAGACTCAGAAGACTCAGAAGACTCAGAAGACTCAGAAGACTCAGAAGACTCAGAAGACTCGGAAGACTCAGAAGACTCAGAAGACTCGGAAGACTCAGAAGACTCAGAAGACTAAGAAGACTAAGAAGACTAAGAAGACTAAGAAAACTAAGAAGACTAAGAAGACTAAGAGGACTAAGAAGACTGTGAAGACTAAGAAGACTAAGAAGACTAAGAAGACTAAGAAGACTAAGAAGACTAAGAAGACTAAGAAGACTAAGAAGACTAAGAAGACTAAGAAGACTAAGAAGACTAAGAAGACTAAGAAGACTAAGAAGACTAAGAAGACTAAGAAGACTAAGAAGACTAAGAAGACTAAGAAGACTAAGAAGACTAAGAAGACTAAGAAGACTAAGAAGACTAAGAAGACTAAGAAGACTATGAAGACTAAGAAGACTAAGAAGACTAAGAAGACTAAGAAGACTAAGAAGACTAAGAAGACTAAGAAGACTCAGAAGACTCAGAAGACTCAGAAGACTCAGAAGACTCAGAAGACTCAGAAGACTCAGAAGACTAAGAAGACTCAGAAGATTCAGAAGACTCAGAAGACTCAGAAGACTCAGAAGACTCAGAAGACTCAGAAGACTAAGAAGACTCAGAAGACTCAGAAGACTCAGAAGACTCAGAAGACTCAGAAGTCTTAGAAGACTCAGAAGACTCAGAAGACTCAAAATGCTTAGAACTGCAGCTAATGTACCAAGACCATTTACGATAATTGCCTTAATGAGTTCTGGTATCTGTTCAACAGATGGCTGGCATCTGGAACAGATTTACTTGCTAGGGAAACGTTACGAACTATTTGTGCAGTTCAATTCCAACCGGCTCGGTTCGATTCAGCTTCGTAATGCGACTGATAATTTTGCTATCTGCTTTCCTTTTTGTGACGGGCGTAGCCCACGGCCAAAACTGCCCTTGCAGCGTCAATGTTGAGACACCACCCGCACCGGAAGCTGCCCAAATCCGTTTGTTTTCGCCGTACAGCCGTCCGATGTTTTACAAACCATGGTTTCCCGCAGCAACAACTGTATCGACGACCTACAACACAGGACTGGGTGAAACTTTGCAAGTTATAACTTCTTCTGGAGCCAAGGTGACCATCGGTTAAAATTATTCTACAGCATGCCTCCTACAGCTGCTTTTGCTACTGCATCTAACATGTATTTTATCTGAATAAATCATAACTACGAATAGCAGTTCCATAATCTACAGAGCGGTACGCGATTTCTCAAAATTCTCTCCTGGAAGGATTCTCCACAGAATCCTGAGAGGATTCTCCACAGAATCCTGAGAGGATTCTCCAAAGAATCCTGAGAGGATTCTCCACAGAATCCTTAGAGGATTCTCCACAGAATCCTGAGAGGATTCTCCACAGAATCCTAAGAGGATTCTCCACAGAATCCTGAGAGGATTCTCCACAGAATCTTGGAAGGATTCTCCACAGAATCCTGGAAGGATTCTTCACAGAATCCTGGAAGGATTCTCCACAGAATCCTGGAAGGATTCTTCACAGAA
>NC_085136.1:306584852-306651199 GCF_035046485.1 Aedes albopictus
AGGCATTTCAGGAAGCTTCTGGGAGTACCAAGAGATCTCAAAGGCATGTCAAGGGGTCCCAGGAGGTTTCAGGGGTGCGAGGAGGTCTCAGGCGCGTTTAAGGTGGTCTCAGGGTCGTATCAGAGAGTTTCAAGGGGTTCCTGGGAAATTCAGGGGGTCTCAGGGACGCAACAAAGTTTCAGGAGATCTCAGGAGGCCTCAGGAACACTTCAAAGCGTTGTTGTCTCAGGGGCGTTTTAGAGGGTATCAGGGGTGTTTCAGGGGGTTTCAAAGGGAACCCAAGTGATTTCAGGGGGCTATCCCAGAGGTGTTTTAAGGATGTCCCATATAGTTTTTTTCTCTGTTCGAGACATAACCACTGCGACCAATGTTTGATCTATTGTGTTATACCCCGTGTCCTTTGTATAGTGCATGTCGTATTACATTATCACCAGTAGTTATAACGTATTCGGTTTTGTTGCAGTAGTCATTTTCAACATAATCGCAAGGAAGGATTTTGATTGATAGGTTCCGCTTTTAACACGCTCCTTTTTCAGTCAAAATCGGGTCCCTCAACGAGAACGTCAAGAAATGATACCGATATTGACCATGCAGAGTTCCGAACCCTAGTCCTTTCTGTTCCAAACCAGTGTACACCGATTAAAAGATTAGGAATACTAACCCATGTTTCCTTGTTTCAAGATCCATCTCAGCCACACCTAAAACCTTTCACTTTCAACAAGGTGTAAAATGTAATAAGTACCTGTGTTTTCCTTTGATTACTCAAATATGCTGTTCCACTAGTTGGAAGCAGTTAGGACTAGGGTTAGGGTTAGTTAGGGTTCGATTTGGTAGATCTTTCGCCGCAACGCAACCCAAAAAGGTGATCTACCCACGCTACGGGCTCCGTTAAAGGTCGAGCATATTTTAAACCCCCTCAACCATTCATCCCTCAGCACGGGTCGCCTGACACCTTGGATTGGGGTTACCTGTTTGGTGGGCTTTTACCCTCGGAACAGGTGATCCGTAATGCTATTCTAAGCCGGCAACTACGCGGGCTCCCATATGGTTTTAGTCGGGGTGTCAGGGCCGTCTCGGGGGCGTATTAGGGAGTCTCATAAGCGTTTCAGGGAGTTTCTGGGGGGCACTAGGATCTCAAGGCCGTTTCAAGAGGAACCCAAGGGATTAAAGAGGTACACCAGGAGATCTCAGTAGAGTTTCAAGAAGGTCCCAGGGAGTGTCAGGACTATTGGTATTGGCTTATACGAGCGAAGTGAACCGTACCGGAGTAGTAAAAACACGTCTATCTTGATTTGTGGTTGAACATGGAATAAGTTTTATTTCTAATGACACTTACTGACTAACAAACTTTCAATGATTACTTTTATGATCATTGAGCTGCGTTGCAACTCCAATACTCCTCCTCAACGCTGCTATTCTAATCCGCATTTCTTACGTAGGGTCTCAACACGAACTCGGGAGAGTGGTTTGGTCATCAAATCAGCAAGCATCAGTTCAGTGGGGCAATAAACGTAATTGACTGTTCCAGTCTGCTTCAAATCCTTGGCAAAGTGGAATCTTGTTGCTATGTGTTTGGTTCGATTGCTGAACTTATCGGAATCCAGCATTTTGAGGCAGCTTTGATTATCCTCATTTATTGTAATGGTTGGTTGATCTTCTCCTAAGTCTTTCAGTAACCATTGCAGCCAGATTGCTTCTTGTGAGGCTTCCGAAAGTGATACAAATTCCGCTTCAGCTGTCGATAATGACACACATGTCTGCTTACGGCATGCCCAAGATAGTGTTCCTCCGATGAACTTGAAGATGAATCCACTATTCGATTTTCGGTCCTCGCGATTTTCCGCCCAGTCTGCATCCGCGTATCCTATCAGTCCTGAATGATCGTCCATTTTGCTCAGTCTGAGCTTCACGTTAATCGTTCCCTTAAGATACCGGACCATACGCTTCAACTCCGTCCAATCTTGCTGAGTGGGAGCAGTTATCTTTCGGCTCATGATGGCGATTGCTGTAGCAATATCAGGTCGAGTATTCACTGCGATGTACAAAAGTTGTCCTACTAGCTTCTGGTACTGCTTGTTGTCTGGGAGAGGGATCTGCTTGTCATCATTCTTACCATAACCGGGATCTAACGGAATGTTGGACGATTTCGCATCATCTAGCCCGGCGGATTTCACAACTTCACTGATATACTTTCTTTGACAAAGGTAGAAGTCTCCTGCTTCATCTCGCTCCACTTCAATTCCCAGGTACCACTGGATGTCTCCGAGACTGCTGATTTCAAAATTCTTCCTCAAGGCCAGTTCCAAGGGTTTGATAATTTGCTCTTCTTCGCTTGCTACAACTAGATCATCGACGTAGACCAGTATGTAACACCATTTTCCTTTAACTTCTTTCTTGTATAAGCACGGATCCGACTCACATCTACGAAATCCAGCTTCCTCTAACACTTCATGCAGTCGTTGGTTCCACGAACGTGCAGCCTGCTTCAAACCATATATGCTTTTCTTCAATCGGCATACCTTGTTCTCCATACCTGCTACAGCATATCCAGGCGGCTGCTTCATAAATATCTCCTCCTCAAGGTTGCCGTATAGAAACGCCGTCTTCACATCGTACTGCTTGACCACCATTCGTTTCATGGCCGCTACAGACATCAGGGTACGGAAGGTTGTTTGGCGGACTACGGGAGCAAACACTTCGTCATAGTCGGCTCCATATCGCTGGCTAAAACCTTGAGCTACTAACCTTGCCTTGTGCCGGATTACCTCGCCGTTCTTGTCGTGCTTCACCTTGAACACCCATTTGCAGCCGATAGCACGCCTTCCTCTGGGCAGGTCAACCAGGTCCCATGTTTCATTGCAGTCCATCGAATTGAGTTCATCCTCCATTGCCTTTCTCCACTGGATACTTTCCGGACAGGATATTGCCTCCTTGAATGTCTTCGGCTCCTCCTGAATCAATGGACCAGCTATGCACACGTACCTTTCCGGTGGTTTTCCTTGATTTATTCTTTCGGATCGTCGGGTTACAGGCTCGACTTTTCCTACGTCATCCGGTGTCCCTTCGTTGTTTTCAGGATCGCCCCACTCGTCATCATCATCGGATTCTCCAGCATTCGGATCGATAACTTCATCATCTTGTCGAACGTCCTCAACACGCACGCTTGGTGAAGGAATCACGAGCTCTTCCAAGTCCACACCATCCGTTTGTAGGCAACTGTCCAGGAACTTGACATCGCGACTCACCGTGATTTTTCCGCTTCTTGGATCCACTAGCCGGTACGCCTTGGAGACTTCACTGTATCCAACAAACTTGACCTTGATTGCTTTGCTGTCCAGCTTTCCTCGTTTCTCGTTTGGAACATGGCAGTACGCATCCACTCCAAATCGTTGAATGTGTCCCAAATTAGGTTTCTTGCCAAACCATCGCTCATATGGTGTACCAGAGATCGAGCGAGAAGGTAGACGATTCTGCAGGTAATTTGCTGTTACGATGGCTTCTCCCCAGAAACGATGATCCATCTTGGCATCTATCAGCATACATCGGGCCATTTCCACCAAGTGCCTATTTTTTCTTTCCGCAACTCCATTTTGTTGAGGGGTGTATGGAGCAGTAAACTGGCCAAGAATCCCGTTCCGCTTCAGAAATAATCTCACACGTTTGCCAGTGTACTCACCTCCATTATCGGAACGAATTACCTTCGGTTTCTTGCCGAACTGTGTTTTCGCCATCTCTACGTATTCCTCCAGTTTCTCCAGGGCTTCTGATTTGTTCCGCAGGATGTAGACTACCGTGTATCTGCTGTAGTCATCGATAAATGTCAGAAAATATTTTCGTCCCCCAATGGTACTAGTCCGCATCGGTCCGCAAATATCGGTATGGACCAGATCCATTACTGCTGACGTTTGACTTTCAGATGTCTTCGGAAAAGGGCTTCTGTTCATTTTACCTTGAATGCACGCTTCACAAATTTCCTTGCAGCTACACGCCTTCACAGACACTCCAAGGGCCAAATCTTTGAGCTTCAAAACTGCATCGCAATCTCGATGGCCTAGCCACCGATGCCAGACATGGATACACTCGCTAGCCGAAGTCACCAATGACGCAGACTCGTTGCATTGCTTCATTACAAACAAACCTCGTTCAAACTCAGCAACTGCACCGATCGTTCCGCCTCTGACAATTTTCGCTCCGGTTTCATCGAACGTCACACTGAATCCCTTCTTCACCAGTCGCTTGACGGATATAAGGTTCGACTTCATGTCAGGTACATACAGCACTGCTTCCAGCATTATCACTCGGCGGTTGCCTGCACCATCCAACACTACAATCTTTCCAGATCCACGACCTTTGGATTTAGCCTTCATCCCGTTAGCAACCCAAACAGCTTCCAAAACCGTTTCATCCAGGGTGTCAAAGAACTCGCGACGGTTTGAGATATGGCACGTTGCTCCAGAATCCAAAATCCACTTGTCCTCAAGCTTCATCATATTTCCGGTCCAAAACGCCCAGTTCTCCTCTGTGTCGTCATCCTGCACCACGGTGTTCGCTTTCTGTTTCTTGGTGATCTTCGGTTGTTTATTTTTCTCAGCCTTCCAAGCCTTGAACTTCTCGCAATCGATCTTCAGGTGACCCGGTTTCTTGCAAAAGTAGCACCGGTCAGCAGCACTCTTTCTCCCGACTTGCAAAGCGGTTCCGGAGGTATCTTCAGTCTTGAAACGTTGCTCTCGCTTTTGCCATTCATCGATCAGCTTCCCTTTCACCAGGTTCAGTGTGAGATCTTCTTCCGGCCTTGCTTCCAGAGCGGTAACCAGGGTCTCATATTCGTCCGGTAAGCTGCTGAAGAGGATTGATACCAGCCACTGATCGTCGAGAATTTTTTCAGGTTGCAGATCGTTCAGCTTCTCAAAAAGTTCTGTCAGGCTTGAAATGTGTTCCTCCATATTTCCGTTCTTCTCCAGACGCAGTCGACAAATTTTCCGCATAACTGAAACCTTCGTGCTGAGTGTCCTCTTGACGTGAAACTTCTCCAGAGTCTCCCAAGCTTCGGCAGCGGATTTAGCCTTCCTGATGTGGACCAACTGGTTGTCATCCACGGCCAGTCCAATTGTCGCCAGCGCTTGCTCGTCCTTCAATTTCCAGGCAGCAGTTACGGGTTCGGGTTTGGGATCGTTCACGGCCGTCCAACTTCCTTCCTTCAACAAGAGTAGCTTCATACGAAAACTCCAGTTGTCGTAGTTGGTCCCGTTGAGTTTTGCAAACGACTTCTCCATTTTCTCCAAAAAAAATGTCCGACGGTTGAAAAAATCTTCAAAACTTCACCGGTCCCGATACGTGTGGTTGGGCCCACAACCTATTGGCTTATACGAGCGAAGTGAACCGTACCGGAGTAGTAAAAACACGTCTATCTTGATTTGTGGTTGAACATGGAATAAGTTTTATTTCTAATGACACTTACTGACTAACAAACTTTTAATGATTACTTTTATGATCATTGAGCTGCGTTGCAACTCCAATAACTGGTACTTACACGGAGCCCCTGAAGACCCATTGAAGAGTACCTGAAGTCCCCTGGAACCCCCTGAAACGCCCTTGAGACCTATAATGCAGCCAAGAGACTCCCTGGAACCTCCTAAAACCACCTGAGTTGACTCTGAGACTCCTCAAACGCCCCTGAGTTCTCATGTTACTCCGTCTCCGTGAAATCAATTTCAATCCTCTGAAACCCTCTTGAGGTCTGTGAGTCCATATACATATGACGGGTAGTGTATATGTTAGCGTTGGGTAATTTTAAAACAACGTTCGCAACATCGATGTTTTTGTTTCGATTAATCGATTTTTTGAATCGATGTTGAAGCCCCACAAAATTGACCGAATCGATTTTTTACATTTGATTTTTCTTTCGATTTAAAAATATTAAATTTTCATTTTTCTTCAGAATGCATTATCTCAACGTTATCGGGCGCCCGATATGTGAATATGAAAACAGGCATTGCAGTTTTGAGGATTCAAAATTACTGTTTCAGATTTGTTTCTAATTTCGTAAACTATATGAGTATGAGTAATTTCTCCAAATTTTTTTCCATAGCTTACTGAAATGATTCCATCTTGAATTGCTCCAGAGATTCCTTTAAGAAAATCATCTACGGGTTCCACCAGACATTTCTTCGGGGATTTGTCCTGGGATATCTTTAAAGGTTCCTCCAGTAATTGTTCCAGTGCTCTTTTCGAGGTTTCCTTCAGGAATTTCTTTAGAGATCCTTTACAGTATTTCTGCAGATATTCTTTCAGAGATTCTTTCTGAAAATTTTACTGGAGGTTATTCAAAAATTAATCAAGGAATTTCTTTAAAAAAAAACCATAAGGAGTCCATCCAAGTATTCCTTCAATAATACGTCCAAAAATTGAGTTTCTTCAATTTTTTATCCCGGGATTCCTACATAAATTCTTCCAGGAATTCGCTAAGAAAGCTTTCGTGAGATTCCCTAAGGAATGGCCACATTGGATTGCTTCCGGAATTCATCATGGGGTTTCTTCACAAATTTCTCCAAGATTCCTCCAGGGATTACCCTGGGAATTTCTTCTGTGATTCTTTCAGGTACAACTTCCAGGACTATTTTGAAAATGCCTCCGAGAACTCGTCTTGAGATTCCTTCAGGAATTTTTCCTGAAATTATTCCAGGAACTCCTCCAAGAATTAATCTAAGACTTCCTCCACGAACTGTTTAGAGATTCCCTTGGCGATTCCTCGTGGGATTGATTTCAAGCTTCCTCCAGGGATTCCTTCAGGAACTGCTTCAGGGATCGCTCCAAAAGTTCCTCTACGTACTTTTTTAGAATTCCTTCAGGATTTCCTCTGAAATTTCAGCAATTTCTTCAGTTCTTCCTCCTGGGATTTCTTCGGAAACTCCTCCTTGAATTCCGTAAGAAATTGATCTCTGGATGTTTTCAAATCTTACAGGGATTCGTCCGGGAAATCCTCTAGCAATTTTTCTAGAGATCCCTCAAGGGTTTTCTCCAGAGATTCTTATAGGTAATCATCTTGAGATATCTCAAGAAATTCTTCTAGAGATTCCTCCAGGATTTTTTCCTGAAAACGCTCCAGTAGTTCTTCAAGGAAATCCTCCAGGAATTCCTCCAAGGACTTCTCTAAGGATTCCTCCACGGATTCACCATGGAATGTATACAGGAATTCCTCTGGAGATTTCCCAAGGAAATTCTCTTGAGATTCCTCCTGGAATCCCTACAGGCATGTCTCCAGGAATTTCTTCCCGGGTTTCCTCCAGGAATTTCTCTGGGAACTCCTCTAGGAATTTCTTCTGCAATTTTTCCCTTCTGAGGATTCTTCCACAGATTCTTCCAGAAATTTCTCCGACGATTCCTCCAAAAATTCCTCCAGAAATAGTTCTCGGGGAATTCCTCTAGGCATTCCTTAAGAAATTTCTCCAGGAATTCCTCCCAGAATTCCTCTAGAGATTCCTCCTAGGATACATTCAGGGATTTCTTCTAGAATTCCTTTAGGGATGTCTCCAGGAGCTCCACCTGGGATTCGGCCAGGAATTTGTCCAGAAAACCCTCCAAGAAATTCCTCCTAAGGTTGCTCTAGAAATGGCTCAGGGATTCCTCCAGCGATTTTTCAAAAAAGTCCTCGAGGAGTTCTTCCAAGAATTTTCCAAAAATCCAAAATTTTCTCTAAGAATTTCTCCAGGGATTCCTCCCAGATTTCCTCTAGGGAATCCTGCAGGAGCTCATCCAGGGATTCCTTCAAGATTTCTTCCAGAATATGTTCCAGGCATTCATCCAAGAATTTTGTCCAGGAATTCTTTCAAGGTTTCCTTCAGATTTTCCTGCAGGAATTCCTCCAGAGACGGATCAATGTACAATCTCAATTTTTGATATTAAATTTATTTAGACAAATAAATCATCCCAACTTGTACTCCAACTGCAAACGGATCATTTTATTGTTTTGCAACATTTTATAATACCGAATCGATAAGAAAACATCGATTCAAACCATTCGATTAAATCGGCGAATCGATTCTGCTGGTCCAATTCGAATCGATTCACAAAAATCGATGTCTGAGCCAAACTTACCCAATGCTAATATGCACTGAACTTCGTCAGTTGACGAAACTGAATAAATTTAAATTTAATAATAGGGATTTCCATAGAACGTGGGACAACTATAGGACTGTTCATAAACGACGTAGATCAAAATTTGGCCATCTCAGGACTCCCTCCCTCTCGTACTTTTGTCCATACAAAAATTTCGAAATTTGTATATATGTATATATCTATCTATCTATCTATCTATCTATCTATCTATCTATCTATCTATCTATCTATCTATCTATCTATCTATCTATCTATCTATCTATCTATCTATCTATCTATCTATCTATCTATCTATCTATCTATCTATCTATCTATCTATCTATCTATCTATCTATCTATCTATCTATCTATCTATCTATCTATCTATCTATCTATCTATCTATCTATCTATCTATCTATCTATCTATCTATCTATCTATCTATCTATCTATCTATCTATCTATCTATCTATCTATCTATCTATCTATCTATCTATCTATCTATCTATCTATCTATCTATCTATCTATCTATCTATCTATCTATCTATCTATCTATCTATCTATCTATCTATCTATCTATCTATCTATCTATCTATCTATCTATCTATCTATCTATCTATCTATCTATCTATCTATCTATCTATCTATCTATCTATCTATCTATCTATCTATCTATCTATCTATCTATCTATCTATCTATCTATCTATCTATCTATCTATCTATCTATCTATCTATCTATCTATCTATCTATCTATCTATCTATCTATCTATCTATCTATCTATCTATCTATCTATCTATCTATCTATCTATCTATCTATCTATCTATCTATCTATCTATCTATCTATCTATCTATCTATCTATCTATCTATCTATCTATCTATCTATCTATCTATCTATCTATCTATCTATCTATCTATCTATCTATCTATCTATCTATCTATCTATCTATCTATCTATCTATCTATCTATCTATCTATCTATCTATCTATCTATCTATCTATCTATCTATCTATCTATCTATCTATCTATCTATCTATCTATCTATCTATCTATCTATCTATCTATCTATCTATCTATCTATCTATCTATCTATCTATCTATCTATCTATCTATCTATCTATCTATCTATCTATCTATCTATCTATCTATCTATCTATCTATCTATCTATCTACCAATTTAGATCTGTGTTTGCGCAGATAAGGCACTTCGGGGAATTCCTGCAATCCTGAGCTTTGTGGCCTTCCTCACCACACCTTCTGCATAGTTTGCTTCTGTCAGGCCCTTTGTAATTTCTTGCCAGGTGGCCGTACCCTAGGCATTTGAAGCACACTCTCGGTTGCTGATACTCAGGGGGCACTCACACCAGCCTATTTTGATCTTGCCCACTCTTAGTGCTTTGTTGACTGCATCGATCGGTAGTTTGATCGATGCCACCTTCGTTCCAGAAGGTCCGTTTCCTACGCGGATAAACATCCTGGCTTCTCATAGCTCGCACTACTCCATCATAGCTAATCCAACTTTTTCCTCCGATGTGACCTCGTCCAAGTCTTTGCATAGGAGGGTTGCTTGCGGACATAGGGCCCTGACTTCGATCTTATCGCCCATAGCTTTCTCGGTAAGCTTTTTGTAGGAGGAGCTGCTTCCTTTTGGATCCCTTCTTAACTAGAGGATCATTTCCCCATTGCGGGTGCGCCTAATATTCTTCACGTCTTCCCCTAGCTTCCTAAGGTCCGGATTAGTCCGCATGGTGCTCAGAACTTCCGCGTACGAGTCGTCACTTATTTTGACGATGAGAGCTTCACCTTTGTTTTTTCTCTTTATGAGCTTCCGTTTGTCGGACCTGCTTTTACCGGCCAACTTCGCTTTTCTTTTGCCGACGACCTGCCACGGGGTATGGCCGTCTGCGACGACATTCTCTACTGGATGGCGTGCACCAGTAACGGGGGCGTCCTTATGTTTCTTGGATCCGCCTGGTCTAACTTCTCCTGGCGATGCCCTTGGCCTCTTCGGCGTGAAAAAGGGTGTAGTTTGCATCCTCTGGGGGATACTTTCCACCACGCTATTTTTCTCCGCAGTTATGTTGGTGATCTGCCTTCTCGCTTCCGACGTTCGGCTTGCTTCGTCTTGGTTGCCAAGAGCTCCTTCTCTGCATCTTCGGCTCTCTGTGCCATATTCTTCCAAGAGCCCCTTGGATCTTAATCACCAACGCTTTGATGTCCTTGTGCACGTTGCTCCATTTGTCGACGTATTCGTGCAGCTCGTCTACCAGCTTTTTGGCTTCCTCTACCCTTGGTAGTTTTGGTACTCTCGACCATGCGCTGTATTGCTGCTGCTGCATCTGTTGGTGTTCCTTCTCTTGCCCTTGTAGCTTTTGCACCTGCTGGGTTTGCGATGGGGGTGTCCTCGCCAACCCAGTTCTGGCAAACGGATATGCAGCTCCTGCTTCGTTGTTTGTTGTTTGATCTTCCATTCTTCAGGGTCCCCCCTCCGCACCGCTATCACCATCCGTTGTATCTAGTCGCTTTCGTGATCTCTTGGTTATCTATGGATCAGGGAGGCCAAGCGAGGGTTGGACACGTTCCTTCATGGGGTCCAGAGCCAGATCAGCGGAAGTCGGGAATGGTTCATCCGAGCCTAGTACGCATCAGAGATGATGTACAGAATGATGAACGTATCCGGAGGCCTGCCAAGGTTTTGCCGGGACGGAGGCAAACGTACCATTAGCCCACTCGCTGTTTCAAGTTTACTCAGGGATTAGAATAGCACGAGTACCAGCCCATCGTCGCCATCCGATCCGTATTCCGTAACTTGTCCGTTGGCGTTTACGTTGACCAGTATGTCATAATCAGGATGTTACTGATATCGATCCTGATGTGCCGGTTGGCGCTCCGGGTGTTTGGGTTAAGGCACTTTGGAAGCTATCTATCTAGCTATCAAACTATCTATCTATCTATCGTCTACCTGATGTAAGATGAGTAAAATGTAAATATGGATTTCCATACCAACGTCCATACAAATTTCAATCGCAATGCGGAATACGGGGATGCAACCAATCGCTCCTAAATTTTGCACTGTTGTTTTGCACGCTAATATAGAGTGAAAAAAGCTTTGTTCCGGGTTGATACGATCAAATTCAAAGTTTCTCCATACAACGTTGACCCACTCTATTATCTATCTATCTACGTATTAGAAAAATTCAGTCTATTTTTCTACGAAAACAATAAAATTCGTAGTTTAAAACGTTTAAAAGTACGATAATTGTGATAGTGTTCGCTCCGTCAAATACATATTGGTAGAAACAACCAAAATAAGTATTTGTTTCAAACCAAAATATTAATTCTGAAATAATCAAATTTGGCATAGTAATAAGCACTTTATTGTATGTTTGTTGTTTCAAACTGGATTTCTTTGGCACCGTGTGATATTGAGTAGAGAACAAGGTAAGGGTTGAACAAAACCTCACCACGTGGAAGACCATATTCGATTTCGGTTCCCAAACGTTTGAAAAAACTAGAGAACTCCCTCCAATGACTGATGAAGATCAACGATATGCCCGGGAACGATATGTTATTACGCTGTGGACATGCATGTATTCTGAATGTAATCTTAGGTAAATCGTATAGCTGGGGACGAAAGCAATGAAATATGTTTTCATTACAGAAAAAGTATAGTAAGACCTGCATAGATAGTTGATAACACGCTAGTTGCATTAAAATTCCCATCGAATCAGTGACCCACATTGCAACTCCGATGGAATTTCAATGCCCTGGAACATTTCCCTTTGGTCATCACAATCGAATCAAAACTGTTCCATTTTCTATAAAATTTATTTGTTATTATTGCTTCAGTATTTACAACAAACAGCACTGCACACAGACATCAGCCAGTGCGGTAGTTACGGAAATGTCAATGTTGCGCCCGCGCAGCAAACTGGTGATAGAGAGATAGAGCGAAGATTAGAACCATATGAGCCAACTTCTGGTCGGTATTACATCAGTTATTCTGTGCCTGCACGAGCTTCCCAACTTCGTCGTCCACGTTGCGACGAAGGCCGGTTCTCCTCCGTCTTGTTCTCTGAGAGGAGCAAGATCAAGACCCGGCGACGGCTGCGTGGTGCACTGTTGAATCGCCGCAGTCATGCGCAAAGGTAATCTGATAAGGCCGGGGGAATTGCTTCCCGTCCCTCGTCGGGCCGCGCCGTGCTGCTATAGGGCGATAGCAGAGGGTATGATGTGTTGTTTTAATCCTATCTCGATGGGGGATGCAATTCTACTATTTACACACAAATGGGTGCACGCGTTGTCGGTACGTGTATAATCAATACAATAAATAGTTGCGTCGTAGGACGCGATTTACTTTCTCCGCTTCGACCGGATAATCCCTCGAAGCCGTCGTCGTCGTCGTTGATTAGTTAAAATCTGAGGTTAAACTTGATCACAGCTTATTTGAGCTATTGCCACGGCACAGTCTACAGTGTCGCTGTTCAGGACGGTTGACTTATCATGCGCAGAACTACGCCGCTGGCGTCATCGGCGCCTCCCGTCGACGTTGCAACCGTCGGTATCGAAATGATCGTTGACGTGCCGTTCGTCACTATGGTTGAGCCATTCACGGTGCCGTCAATTTCACAGATTCCGCTTTCCAGAGCTTCGAAGGCGAGGTAGCACGAAGTCAGTAGGGCCACCAAGCACAGTATCCAGTACAGCGAGAAGCAGATGTATCGGACACGGTTCCAGAAGGGATCCTCGATGTATTTGGCCAGTTGTTCCTTGGTCAGGGCATACGAGTCACTGAAATGATTGGGAGAGGAAAAAAACAAGAACGATTTTATTACGACATTTGTTTCGAGGAGATAATGCACGGTCCGTAACGAGAAACGCAGATTGAGTTCAATCACGTGTTTGGTAAGCCGCAATCGCGCACTCGCGCGCGCCAGACGATGGGATCATCGACGTCGACAGCACGGTGGGAATAGTTTCTGGTCAAAATTCAAGCTCAATTAACAACACCTGTTGGATTGGATTTGGATTGGATTTGGATTGGATTTGGATTGGATTTGGATTGGATTTGGATTGGATTTGGATTGGATTTGGATTGGATTTGGATTGGATTTGGATTGGATTTGGATTGGATTTGGATTGGATTTGGATTGGATTTGGATTGGATTTGGATTGGATTTGGATTGGATTTGGATTGGATTTGGATTGGATTTGGATTGGATTTGGATTGGATTTGGATTGGATTTGGATTGGATTTGGATTGGATTTGGATTGGATTTGGATTGGATTTGGATTGGATTTGATTTGGATTCGGATTGGATTTGGATTGGATTGGAAAGTTTCTCCGACATTTTTTTGCCTTTCTCGTACACTAAGTGTACTGGAAAGGCTATATGTTCACTCCAAAAATGACTTTTCGATAGAAGGCCCGGAGGGTCGAGTCACATATACCAATCAACTCAGCTCGACGAATTGAGGTGATGTCTGTGTGTATGTATGTGTGTGTGTATGTATGTGTGTGTGTATGTGTGTATGTGTGTGTACAAAAAAAACTCACATCACTTTTTGGCAGTAAACCTGAACCGATTTTAATGACCGACGGTTCATTCGACGGGGAATCTGGTCCCATTGTTTCCTATTGAAAATGGTTTGGATCGGTCCAGCCGTTCCGGAGTTATGGCCATTTAGGTGTTCCGGATCGGTACCCCAGGAAGGGGCCAGATATGAAAACGCTACAAACCCATCCATGCGACACATCAAACTACGGCATTTTCGATAACTTGATGAACGGTAAGCAGAAAAATGGTCTCAGACCATATCTGAACCGGTAGTGTCCCGGAACCGGTTCCGGGTGTCCCGCCGGAAGTGGCCAAACATAAGTGCACTAAACACATGCATGCGGCATATCAAACCGCAGCTTTTTCGATACCCTGATGAACAGTAAGAAGGAATACATTCTCAGACCATATTGGAACCGGTAGTATTCCGGAACCGGTTCCAGATGTCCCGCTGGAGGTGGCCAAGTATAAAAGTTAACCAAACCCATGCATGCGACATATCAAATAGTGGCTTTTTTGACATTTTGATGAAAGGTAAGCAGGAAAATATTCTCAGACCATATTTGAACCGGTTGTGTTCCGGAACCGGTTCGGAGTGTCCCGCCGGAAGTGGCCAAATATGAAATTGAACTAAAACCATGCATGCGACATATCAAACCGCGGCTTTTTCGATAACCTGATGAACAGTATGCAGGAAATCATTCTCAGAACATGTCGGAACCAGTAGTGTTCCGAAACCGGTTCCAGATGTCCCGCCAGAGGTAGCCAAGTTTAAAAGTTAACCAAACCCATACATGCGACATATCAAATAGAGGCTTTTTTGATATCCTGATGAACAGTCAGCAGGAAAATATTCTCAGACCATATGTATCTGAACCGGTAGTGATCCGGAACCGGTTCCGGGTGTTCCGCCGGAAATGGCCAAACAAAAAAGTGAACCAAACCCATGTGACAAATCATTTCGCTGATTTTTAGGTATCTTGATTGGCAAAAAAAAAGTTTCCGGCCATATTTGGAGCAACCGGTAGTATTCCTCATCGTTTAAGGGTGCCCCATCGGAAGTGATCAAATGTAAAGGAGAACCAACCCCATAAATAGCCATTGGGCCCTATATCTATACCCACCCATGCATGAGATAAATCAAATCGTGTTTTTTTGGGTAACCTAATGAACGTTTGCAATATTTGGGAGACCCGGTGTGCTCCGGAACCTGTTCCGGTACCGCATAGAAAGTAACCAAATGTACCATGCAACATATTACATCACGGCTTTTTAAATAACCCGAGGAACGGTTAACTAGAAAATAGGCTCACACCACATTACAGACTACCGGTAGGGTTGCACAACCAGCGTTTGGTGCTTCGCCGGAACTACGAAAGTAAATAAAATCAATGCAAGCGATAAATATGTGTAAGAGAACAAAATCTTACAAATTAAACCCACATACAAACAGACGTCGCACTATACTCACTACCTATCGCTCTTGTTTTCAACGGTCAATAAGATATAGCCCAAATGTTCAGAAAACAAATTGTGATCTGTGATTGTGTAAAGAGTTATAGCTTAGCTTGTTAGTATCGTCTTGATATTGATCAGCCTCCAGTGTTAGTGAAGGTGCTCAACAAAGTGCTCAAGCAGTCAACTGAGAAGTCTGATATTTTTCAGCCCTGCTTATACGTTGAACATAACGTCGGACTATGTGCAATCAATAAGTTTTAAGTCAATTCAAAGATGTCTTTGACAAAATGCTTGCTTTTCTATAAAAATATTCGGATTCAGAAACACTTTGATTTACGTTGTCGGAAAGATTGTGAGAACATGTTCGACGAGAAAGGCACTATCACCACTAGGTGGATTAATTTGGGTTTTTAAATACATACCGCATTTCTACAGGCATTCTTGTTTCACCGATGATCTTTCAAGATATTCCTCCAAAATTCCAAAAAGACCTTCTCGAGTCAAAAAGTTTTCCAAAAAGTAGTTCTCGTTTTTTTTTAGATTTTCACAGACGATCTTCTAAAAGTTTCCGCAGATGACCCTGCAAGAATTTGTGAATAAATCCAGACGTCCTTCAAAGAATTCTAAAAAATCTTCCAAAAATTTTCAAAGAATTTTCAAAAGTTTTTTTCTCAAAATGTTGAAATTTCTCTGAAAACTCTTTCAGAAGATCGTCCGGGAATTCTTCCCGGATTTCTTCTGGCAAATCCTCAAAGAATTTCTTAAAAAGTATCTTCAGAAATTCTTCCAAAATTCTTCCAGGAATTCTTTTAGGAGTTCTACTGAGAGTTCTTTAAAAAATTTCACCAACAGTTCTTTCTGAAGTTTCTGGAGAAATTCATTGAAAACTTCTTTAACTTCTCCTGGGAATTCTACCAGAAAAAATCCTCGGAGAATTCTTCAGAACGTTACTCCGAAAACTCTTCCAGTAGATACTTGAAAGTAATTTCGCAAGTTTTTCCGAGAATTCTATCAGAAGAACTACAGAGAGTTTTTTCAAAAGATTTTCTCTAGAATTCTTCCATAATGTTCCTCCTAGAAATCTTTCAGAAGTACTTTGAAGAGCTCGTGCACCGGACCTGGTGTGATGGTTAGAACACTTTGCCTTTGCCTTTGCCTTTGCCTTTGCCTTTGCCTTTGCCTTTGCCTTTGCCTTTGCCTTTGCTTTTGCCTTTGCCTTTGCCTTTGCCTTTGCCTTTGCCTTTGCCTTTGCCTTTGCCTTTGCCTTTGCCTTTGCCTTTGCCTTTGCCTTTGCCTTTGCCTTTGCCTTTGCCTTTGCCTTTGCCTTTGCCTTTGCCTTTGCCTTTGCCTTTGCCTTTGCCTTTGCCTTTGCCTTTGCCTTTGCCTTTGCCTTTGCCTTTGCCTTTGCCTTTGCCTTTGCCTTTGCCTTTGCCTTTGCCTTTGCCTTTGCCTTTGCCTTTGCCTTTGCCTTTGCCTTTGCCTTTGCCTTTGCCTTTGCCTTTGCCTTTGCCTTTGCCTTTGCCTTTGCCTTTGCCTTTGCCTTTGCCTTTGCCTTTGCCTTTGCCTTTGCCTTTGCCTTTGCCTTTGCCTTTGCCTTTGCCTTTGCCTTTGCCTTTGCCTTTGCCTTTGCCTTTGCCTTTGCCTTTGCCTTTGCCTTTGCCTTTGCCTTTGCCTTTGCCTTTGCCTTTGCCTTTGCCTTTGCCTTTGCCTTTGCCTTTGCCTTTGCCTTTGCCTTTGCCTTTGCCTTTGCCTTTGCCTTTGCCTTTGCCTTTGCCTTTGCCTTTGCCTTTGCCTTTGCCTTTGCCTTTGCCTTTGCCTTTGCCTTTGCCTTTGCCTTTGCCTTTGCCTTTGCCTTTGCCTTTGCCTTTGCCTTTGCCTTTGCCTTTGCCTTTGCCTTTGCCTTTGCCTTTGCCTTTGCCTTTGCCTTTGCCTTTGCCTTTGCCTTTGCCTTTGCCTTTGCCTTTGCCTTTGCCTTTGCCTTTGCCTTTGCCTTTGCCTTTGCCTTTGCCTTTGCCTTTGCCTTTGCCTTTGCCTTTGCCTTTGCCTTTGCCTTTGCCTTTGCCTTTGCCTTTGCCTTTGCCTTTGCCTTTGCCTTTGCCTTTGCCTTTGCCTTTGCCTTTGCCTTTGCCTTTGCCTTTGCCTTTGCCTTTGCCTTTGCCTTTGCCTTTGCCTTTGCCTTTGCCTTTGCCTTTGCCTTTGCCTTTGCCTTTGCCTTTGCCTTTGCCTTTGCCTTTGCCTTTGCCTTTGCCTTTGCCTTTGCCTTTGCCTTTGCCTTTGCCTTTGCCTTTGCCTTTGCCTTTGCCTTTGCCTTTGCCTTTGCCTTTGCCTTTGCCTTTGCCTTTGCCTTTGCCTTTGCCTTTGCCTTTGCCTTTGCCTTTGCCTTTGCCTTTGCCTTTGCCTTTGCCTTTGCCTTTGCCTTTGCCTTTGCCTTTGCCTTTGCCTTTGCCTTTGCCTTTGCCTTTGCCTTTGCCTTTGCCTTTGCCTTTGCCTTTGCCTTTGCCTTTGCCTTTGCCTTTGCCTTTGCCTTTGCCTTTGCCTTTGCCTTTACAAATTGTAACATTTTTGCCATGAAATAAATCTGATACTCCATAGTGCGACGATGACATGCGGAAGCAGCGAAAGCGTGGATCGCATTACAGAACCTACAAAGTAGGTTCTACATACGTGATTGGACTTGGTACACTTGTACGGCGACGTTGCGTTGTGCTGCTACCGACTGACTGTTTACTATTATCAGCATCCGCACCGGACCATGGAAACTGCGGTGCGAAACCGCGAATTTTTGGGGGTTCAACATTTTTTAACGACATTGAACTTGACCCGGCGCACTCGCGGGGTGGCTGAGCAACAAAGGCTTGTTGTATTGCTGCGGCGACAGCAGAGTAATCAACCAGTAAAACTGTTATTGCCGATGGAAAGACAAAATTCGCATTTCACACGTCATTTGAAATTCCTCGTTCGTTCGATTTTAAGGGACTGTCGTCAGTGAGATCATCTCTGTCGTTCATTACGTACGAGTATTGAACGGTTGTTGTGCGTCGCCGTGCCATGCCACTCGAAGTAATGTTGTTTGCAAATCAATAATTGTTGAAAGGTTTGAAACAGCAACGACAGATGCGCATTTGTTAAGCCGATAACGGCAGGGCGGTAAAGATAAAGGATAAGTAGCTAACATTGCATTGGTCGTTCTGTGGGTGGCGGCGGGAGAAAATCACGTGGTAGCCTATGGAAGGGTTGTCCGTACCATGCTTGGTGCATCATCATAGATAGAGAACGCCGATATGCTTCGATGAACTGCCTACTAAACTAAATACGAGACACAATCCTTAAAATAACTCAAAATTCTCGGTGGAACTCCTGAACAAGTTCCTGAAAACACTTCTAAAAAGAATACAGGGGGCCCTTCCGAAAGAACTTCTGAATGAATTGTAGGAGGAACATTCCCGGAGGAGCTTCTGGAGCATTTCCTGAAACAACGGACTGAAGAACTACCAGAAGAATTGCTGCAAGAACTATCAGAACCACTTCTGGGAGAGCATAACGAGGAACATCTGGACAAACTCTTTGATGTACCTGTGAATGATCTTCCGGTGGAACATATTGGAATTCTTGAGAACTTTTGGGAAAACGGGAAAACTCTCTTTAGAAAATTCCCGGAAGAACTTGTGAAAGAAGTTTCGAGAAAGTACTGGAAGAGCTTCCGGAGCAACACTCTGGAGAATTTCCTCTCTGTGCAATTCTAGAAGAATTCCCAGAGGAAATTTTGGAACAATTTTTGGAGATACGCTCTGAAGATTTCCAAAGCAACTCCTGTGATCATTCTCATAACCTCTACGGAACTTCTAGAAGAATTCCCGCATACATAACTGAAAGATTTAACGAAGAAACATTTTAAAAATTCAGTGTAGAAGCTACCGGAAAAAAATGCCAGAAGAAATGCGGGTGAACTCCTGAATGAGTTTTCCGAGAAAATTCCAAAAGAATTTGCAGAAGAACTTTTGAAAGATTTTAAAATAGCTTCGGACGATTGTCTAACACTCCTAAAGAGCTGGATTAATTACACTAGTTTACAAAATAAAACGAAAGTCGTGAACTTCTGTCAACGGCCAAAATTTTTGAAGCACAATTTAGCGCTGATTTCTAAACCGACCTTCAAAAAATATTAAGTAGAACAGTTTTCGAGTTTTAGCTCAATATCGAGTTTTACAACTTTTGAAAATATGAAATTTACTAAAATTCAAACATCTTGCGTTTTGTTTAACCGATTTTAAATCTTTTTCCATAAATAAAAAGCTGAATTTAATACCATTCGATCATCTGAATGTAGGTTTTGGGTCAGATTGATGAAATTTAAGATATTGGCGAGTTTCAGGGACGATCTTCTTAAATTTTAGAAAAATTTCCAAAATTATTTGAAGAAATGTATTTTTTTCAATAAGAAAAAAAACAATTAGAAAATTCTTTCTCACTGTTTATTTGACATATCGTATGTAGGCGAGTTTAAGTAAAAAATTCAGCTCAATCGGAGCATTGATTACGGAGAATGAAATATTTAAAGTGGGCGACTTTGTTTAAAAATATAACAAAATCAATTTCAAATCATCAACCTGTGTGGAAAGTCGATAAAGTAGCCGCTCTACTCTACTATATTTTTCTTCTTTCGCATTTTCGAACTCAGGGCATGATTCTACACCAAAAATGATTATCAACTTACCGAGTTCAAAAATACTGTAAACTAGTGTTAATATATTAATAGTTTTAAAAATTTCTTGGAAAATTTTGTGGCGAGCATCCCTAACAAATTTATACCTGCTAGCTTGTACATTCCTGAAGAAATCCTTGGATAAGTCCTGAATCAACTGTTGGAGGAAACTCTCGAGGCAATCCCGGGGGAATTTATGAAGGGATCCCTTGACAATTTTTTGAAAGAATCCCTGAAGTACTTTCTAAACGCTGGAGCCATTTCTAAAGAAATGCATGATAGAATTCCAAGTGGAATCTCAGATCAGCTATGAATAAACGGGGCTTTCATGGCTCAATCGTTGACTGGATCACTGCAGCGCTGAGAAATCGATGTATTGTCTCCAGACTGGGCGAATCAACCATTAAAGTAAGTACGTCTAAGGGCTGTCCCCAAGGAGGTGTACTTTCACCATTGCTGTGGTCTTTAGTTGTTGATGACTTGCTTAATAGTTTAGTGGCAATGGGATTCGAAGTCATTGGTTATGCAGATGATATCGTGATAGTGGTAAGAGGGAAGCATGATGAAACGCTATCAAACAGAATGCAAATAGCGTTAAACTACACTCTTGCCTGGTGTAAAGGAGAGGGACTAAACGTAAATCCCTCAAAAACTACTCTTGTAATTTTTACAAGAAAAAGAAATGTCAATATAAAGGCACCGTCCTTGGATGGGGTACAGTTGACATTCTCCTCCAGGGTGAAATATTTAGGAGTAATACTAGATAAAAAACTGAACTGGAGTTAACATCTAGAGCATGTAGTAAATAAGGCAACAACTGCTCTTTGGGCCTGTCGGAGAGTGATCGGGGGAAAGTGGGGGCTAAAACCCAGGATAGTTCATTGGATCTACCTGGCAGTTGTTAGACCCAAAGTCTCTTATGCCTCTCTAGTCTGGTGGCCTAAAACCAAAACCAAAACAGCCCAACGAGTGCTGGCTAAACTTCAACGTTTAGCAACATTGTCCATAACAGGAGCTATTCGAAGTACTCCTGGTTCAACACTAGATGCCTTAATGCATCTGCTACCCTTGCACCAATTTGTGCAACTAGAGGCGAAGAAAAGTGCCTTGAAGTTAAAAAGATATAAGAACATCTTAGAAGGCGATCTAACAGGACATTTGGAAATCTTAACCAATGTTACTGTAAATCCACTAGTAATACAAAATGAAGACTGGATGGAACCAAAATTCATCTTAGATATACCATACAAAGTTTCGATTGATGATCGGAGCGTATGGGAATCAGGAGGACCAACGGTTCGACCAGGATCTATTGTATTCTATACGGATGGATCGAAAATGAGTGATAGAACTGGGGCTGGAGTATATGGACCCAGGACTAAACTCGCCATACCAATGGGTAAATGGCCAACGGTGTTCCAATCTGAAATTCAAGCTATTTTGGAATGCGCTGCCATCTGTCTTAAAAGAAAATATAGACATGCGAATATCTATATTTTTTCAGACAGTCAGGCAGCTTTAAAGGCAGTCTGCACATTTGAATGTTATTCTAAGCTAGTATGGGAGTGCATTACACTACTGAAGGAACTGGCTGGAAGGAATACTGTAAAATTATTCTGGGTGCCAGGTCATTGTGGAATTGCAGGCAACGAAATTGCAGACCAGCTAGCTAGGGAGGGATCTCTGGGTGCCTTGTATGGACCGGAACCCTTCTGTGGAGTATCATCAAGTGCTCTATCGATGGAGCTAAAAAAATGGGAGAAACAGAGCGTAGGAGCAAACTGGCATACTGCACCTGGAATATCCCAGTCAACGAGACTCATCGTGCCATGCGTGAAAAACACGAACACACTACTGAAACTTAGTAAACGCGAATTAAGTGTGTACACAGGATTGTTAACCGGGCACTGCCCATCTCGACACTTTTTATTGAAGCTCAAGAAGATTCAATCAGAAGAATGTCGGTTCTGTGGTTTCAACTCTGAAACCTCGGAACATCTACTTTGTGAGTGTAGTTTTCTCTTTAAGAAGAGAGAACGTTATTTCGGTGGATGCATCATGCATCCCCGAGATATCTGGTGGAATATAAATCCCAAGAAGGTAGTGGCTTTCATTTTGGAAGCTATTCCAGACTGGGGTATAATGCAGGCCTAAAAAAAACAATCGCTAGTTCTTAATACTAGTGAGTGTACTAATGTACTGCATAAAGCAACTGGGTCTTACCACAATAGATCAATTAATGGTCGCAGTGGTTGTGTACCCCTACAGGGCAAAAAAAGTGGAATCTCTGTAGAAATTTTCAATTGGAAGAACTCCTAGACAAATCGCTGGATGTTCTCCTGCAAAATTCCCCAGAGGAATTTTGACTGGAATCCCTGAGAAATTTTTGAAGAAATCCCTGGAAGAATCTCTGGAGCAACTCCTGGAAGAATACCTGGAGGAATTTCTGAAGGCATCCCAGAAGGATTTGCTGGCAAAATTCCTAAATAATTCCTAGCTGAATTCCAGGAGAAATCCCTAGAGAAATTCTAGGGCGAATCCCTGGAGGAATTCGTGGTGGAATGGATCATTGAAATAACTAAAACGTTCGCTATAAAATAAGCAGATAGCGTTACCGTCGTCATGTGTGTTTGACATAACTCGATTGCTGTCACAATGATAAAGTCCATACACCCGATTCTTTTTTGCACGGGTCGGGTTTTTACAATAACTTAGTCAGTTTTAAACCGATTCTCATGAAATTTTGTTCACATGTAGGCATAGGCACCATTAATACTATCCGAGTACAAAAAATCAAGTCAATTGGTTCAGAATTGAGTGAGTTATAGCAAAAAAAATGACTAGTTCAAAAAAATTATCGGATGTATACGGGGGCTTCTTTGTTTTGATGCGGCAACTGCCAGAAAAGTTTGCTGCAATGATCCACACCAGGAGGAATCCTTGGAGAAATCCCTGGATGAACTCGTGGAAAAATCGCATGGGGAATTTTGGAATAATTCCCTGGAGAAATATCTGAAGACATCCCTTGAGGAATTCCAGAAGGAATTCATATAAAATTTTCTGGAGGAATCCTTAAAGGAACTCCTGGAGGAATCTCTGGAAAAAAATCCCCCAGGAATTTCTAGAAAAATTCTTGGAAGAATTCCTGGCAGAATTCCTGGCAGAATTCCTGGAGGAATACCGGGAGGAGTTCCTGAAGGAATGTCCGGGCGAGTTTATGTAGGAATCTGTGGAGGAGTTCCTAGCTGAGTTCTTGGAACAACTCCTGGGGTAATTACTGGAGGAATGTAGAAGTAGTTCCTGAAGGAGTTTCTCGATGAATTCCTCGAAAAATCTCTGGGAGAATTCCTAGAGAAATCCCAGGATTTACTCCTGCAGAAATCCCTAAAGGAATTCTGGGAGGAATCCTTGGAGAAATTTCTGACGAAATCGCTGGAGAAATCCCTGGAAGAACTCCTGGAAGATCTCCTGGAAGAATGCCAGGAGGAAAGCTAGGTTAACTCCTGGAGGAATGCCTGGAGGTATCCTAGAGGAATCATTGGATTCCTGGAGAATTTCTGAAAGCATCCCTGGAGGATTTTCTGGGGAAGTTCCTGGAGCAATTCCTGGATAAAATCCTAGAGGGATTCCAGGAAGAATTCCTGGAGAAATTCTTGGATGTATCCTTGGAGGAATTCATGATGGAATCCATGTAAGATTTCAAAAGCAATCCCTGGAGAAATTCCTGGAAGAATTTCTGGAGCAATCCCTAGATGAATTCGTGGGAAAATCCCTAGAGAAATTTTGAGAGGAATTCCTCGACATTTTTCAGAAAAAAATCCTTCGAAGAATTCCTGGAAGAATTCCTAGAACAAAAAACTGGACGAATGCCTGAAGGAATTTTTGGATAAATTTTTGAAGGAATCCCTGGATTTTTTCCTGGAGAAATTTGTGGAGGACTTACTGGCAGAATTTCTGGGTGAATTCTTGGAGCAGTTCCTGCAGGAGTCCCTCGATGAATTCCTGGTGGAATGCCTGGAGGAATTCCAGGAGGATTTCATGGATCACTTATTGGAGGAATTCCTAGAGGAGATCCTGGTATAATTCTCGCAGGAATGCCTGGAGCAATTCCTGGAGGAATCCCTAGCGGAATCCTTGAAGGAATTCCTGGAGAAAATCTCTGAAAGAAAACCTGGAGGGATTTTTAGACAAAACTCTGGAGGATACCTGGCAATTATTTTCGGAAGAATCACTGGAGGAATCCCTGAAATATTTGTTTTAATTTTTATTTATTCATTTTGTCAACCGACGCACAGTGGGAAAAAATATGTATAAAACGCGAATAAATTCAATATCTCTGTTAGGAGTGGATGGATTCGAATGAATTTTAGACACAAACTGTAAAAATCTCTTTAGTTTCAGATAAAGAGGGTGTCATTCGCCGCACGATGATGGAAATTCGTGTATTGAGCTCGTTTTACCCCACGCTCCCTCTCTCACATCTTTTTGAGAAAATCCTCAACTATTCCAGATTGGCGTGCAAAAGAAATGACTTATTTAACTCGTATTTGTGTTAAAACTTCCATAGTATTGACAATTTAACATAAGGTTGGTCCTGCTATTATAAATTGCATTCCACTTCGGGTGGATATGCATGTGAAAGTTTAATGAAATAGGGGATATCGGGGTTGTTTGAAGATATTTCAATTTTTAAGGCCGTGCAGTGAACCAAACCAGCTCCATTCGATACTACGGAAGTTTTTACACAAGCACGACTTGAATAAATCATTTATTTTGCACTCCAGGATTTTTCCAAAAAGGTGAAAAAGAAAGAGCGTGGGGTAAAACGGGCCCGATACACTGATTTCCAGCATCGTGCGAAAGAAGCCCGGGAGAATTCCCGGAGGAATCTCTGTAGGAATTCCTGGAAGAGTCCCTAGAAGAATCCCGGAAAGAATTCCCGAACAAATCGTAGGAGCAAATTCTGAAGAAATCTCAAGAGGAGTTCCTAAAAAAATCGCAGAAGGTAGTAATTAAGGAATCGCAGAAGGAATTCCTGAAAAAATCCTGAACAAATTCCAAGTAGAGTTCATGAAGGAACATCTAAAGGAATCCTTTTAGCAAATCCTGAAAGAATGCCTGGAGAAATCCCGAAAGATCCCCAAAAGGAACCCGGAAGCAATCCCATGAGAAATTCTTAAGGGAACATTTAACCAATTCCTGGAGGAATTCCTGAATGAATTCTGGAGGAGTTCCTGGAACAATCGTTGGAATTTTTTTTAGAATAATCCCCAGAACTGATCCTAAAGGAATCCCATATGGAATTCCCGAGTGAATCCCTGGAGCAGTTCCTGCAGAAATTCTTGGAGGATAACTGGAGGAACCCCAGGTGGAATTCCGGAAGTAAGGAATTCCTCAGGAAATCCCAAGAGAGATTTAAAAAGAATTCCTGCAAAAAAATCTGTAGAAATCCATGTCTGCGGTAATTTCAGAAGGGGGAAATTCCTGGAGAGGGCCCTTGAGGGATTCCTGAAGAAATACCTGGAAGAATATATTAAAGCTTCCCTGGAGGAATTTATGAAAAAATGCAAAAACGATTGTTTGAATTGAATACTAACGCTGATTCGTAAAATATGAGCTACTACACACTAGCAGCATTTGGTTCTAGAAAATCCTTTTCTTTCCCTACTTGAACCAGTTCCAGCATATCCGGAATAATTGGCGTGTTTTTTTTTTTGTATTCCATGAATAAAAATCACAAAATTCAACCATTCAACCATGCTTGTTATATGGTGATATTCTGTTATTTGATTAAAATGATGCTTCTTGGCGAATTTTTTTTTGGTTTTCGAGAAATACTTTGACAATTATGTATACAATCCTGATGATTAACCTTGGCTTGTTAGGGGAATATCTGTAAGTAAAAAGAAAATCGCGTTAAGTACTGTTTCTCAAGTCAAGTCAAGTACAAGACACTACTGAAGACGACCTTACACTTGAGGTCGAAATTCGTATCTGTCAAAGGATATAAACTCTTAGTGGAATTCAAAGGAACAGTACTTAACGCGATTTTCTTTTTACTTTCGTATACAATCCTTATTTTTTTTTAAGAATATGTAGTTTATTTCATGAGGTATTTGCTGAAACTCTGAATTATTGAGTTGACTCAAATTGAAAGAAATAGCGACCAGGAGGGGGGGTCACGGTCCCTTGCCCCCCTCTGGCTACTCCAATGCTTGGTGATGATAGTAGAAGAACGAATGCGAATTGGATGGATCGGTGGACGAGGTCTACGTCTATTCCTTGTATGGGACGGAAGATCCTGTAAAAGCATCAACTGGCGTTCTGCGACTTCCGGTGGATAAACTGACCGTCCTGGAAGTAGCAGCCATGCGGATCGGGGAATGTTCAGGACGATGCTGTATTACCCCGTTTTCCCCTTAGGAAGGGTCTTCAGGTCTTCAGCGAGAATTCTAAGGTTAACGACAGCGAAACCAAACCCAAAATATCTCTTTACGAATCTGCCAAAATAAAACCAAAAAATCTACCGTAGATCGTGTCAGGATTATTTTGGATTATTTTAATCAAACAAAGTAGAAGAAAGGTAGCAGAACGGAGTATAGCATGGTCGACTGTATTCGGCGTTCTAATCTAGGTTCGAATAACAATCAAATAATCTCCACACAAAATGAAGATTAGTATCCCATCTATACAAAAATAAAGGTCAGTACCATTGTTGCATTGGCCGAGTAACATTCACAAAAGCACGCACATTATCACGCAATGAGCTTCACCTTATACACCTGTTTGTGGTACAGGATTCAAAACGACGATTAACTCGCCATCGCCGCCAACAATTTACCGTAGATTACCCTGCGTGACAACCACTTTCTGTTTGTTGTGTTCCGATTACTATCGCTGCTGATAAGAAATCGCTATCACAGCCCATCTGCCCCACCATTATCACACTATCATCCAGCAATAAACCCACCAAGCCCTCGCGGTTATCACTTGGAGCTCGCGCCTTTCGTTCGGGCTGTATATGCACTGCACGCACAATCGATGATCCGAAAACACGTGTTGAACTCATTTTCCACGGTCACCGTTGCAAGACACTTACTATTCCTGAAGTATGCTGTCGCTGGTGTTGTTGTTGAGGTCCTCCTGGGGCATCGGGATCACGTAGGATTTCTGGTATTCCTTGGGCAGCAACCGGGTTTTCTCGTTGATGGTCATTTTGAGCGAAGAGATTAGGCTAGACCGTCCGTGTTAGTTCGGGATATTCGCGATCTTTTTTGTTTCAAGTTTCAGGCACAACTGATCGCCTGCTGGACAATGGCTGGAAATTTTATACCGACTAACTATACTGACCGAATGGGATAGGAGGTAGACAGACAGACAGCCAGACGTGGAGAGTAGCTGAGCGAGATTAGATCCCGCCTCGGTTGTAGCTGAGCATCCTCAGAGATGTAACGTTCTTTCTCAGCTCCTCTGAGATACTGTAAAGTAAGGTAACTTTGTCTTCAACATGTTCTTGTAATGAAAAGCGTAAAATTCAAACATAATTTATTAAGGTGAATCTATAACGAAGCCACACTTCAAATTTCCAAAAGCACAAATCTGAAGAACCGTTGGGTTGGTTTGCCCAGAAAATTTGATCGATTTTTCACCACCAGCAGGTACACCAATCGATCAACTTTTCAGCGCAATCCGACTTTTGGTTTCTCAGATTTGTGCTCTTGATAATTCGAGTTGTGGCTTCGTTATATATTATATAATAATTATAACAATTCCGTCCCTTGAATTTTCAAAGCACGAAATTAAAAATCTGTTTGCACTAAAGGTAGATCTCTAGGTATCAATCAAACCTCAAACTACGGCACTTGCTCTCTCGATCGCTTGTTTGCCATTAGCTTTATGGCTGCTTTACAGATAAGGATGTTGACTCTGGCACTGTTGTTGTTGCACCCTCCTATAGGACAGAGGATGGTAATGATCCCATATTTGCATGATGACGAGAGTGTTGAGAGCTGAGGTTTTGTTTTCATCCTCTTGGCTCTCGCATGATGACGAACCTGCTCTATTGGGATCATCTCAAACCGCGTGCAATATTGATGTCGTCGACGACGATCAGCACGCTGCCTACTCTACTTCTCCGTACTCTCTACGCTATATGGGGTTTTGAGCCCGATCAACGATGCGTCATGGAAAAGGGACGGCTTTTTCCAAGCGCTGCTGCTTGCAGATAAGACGGGAACCAGCATGTGTTTACTACACGGAAGATTTGTGCCGCAAAAATTGTTTGTTTGAAAAGCGATAAAGGATTGAACAACGATGGCAGATTAAGAAAAGGTGTAACAGATTGCAAGAATCATGGATAACGCTGTAATCAATAGGTCTTAGCCTGTTCGTGATACCTCTTTTCAGTAATTTGTTAATTGTGTCTAATAAACAGGTTGATGAGCCAGTGATAGCTGTTGTAAACAGAATCTATTTTTTGTATCAAAAATACAAAAAAATGTTTCCTATTGCTTGTTTTGTAAATCGATCAAAATTAAAAATTCGAAAAAAAAAAACAGTAAGAAGCGTTTGACCATTTAGGCTACTTGGCAAATGTTCTACAGAAAAAAAAATTAAAAAAATCAGAGTGAGGTTTTTGTAAAACTCAATTTATTTGACATTTAACATTGATCCGCAAAGAATATTACTCTTAATGTAGTTTTTTTTTTCTTAAGTCCTTCAAATATCCTGAAACATCCTCGAAGAGATATCATTTTAATCCAACGAGCTGTTTTCGAGTTACATTTTTTGAAGACGAAAATTGTTTTCATTTTCATACGCCCTTTTCAAAAATTGGATGAACACGGAGGCAAATTTCAATCGTTTTAAACAAAAATATTCATGTTTATTCGGTAAACTGATAAAACGTTTCAATCTAAAATTTTAATTTTTAAAACTAACTCAATTACACATTTATTTCGACAACACCTATAGAGGAGCCCCCCGTTCCGCCGTCGAGAACATAAACAAAACTCACAAGTTGCAGCTGCAACATCAAACAAGATTTCCTCCTCCAAAAAAGGCAAGTTTCACCGAAAGTCTCCACTAAATCCCGTTGTTTTCGGGAGCACATGTTATCTAATAGATGTATACAAGATGTTTTGGCATTGAAAGTACAGGTTTTCCAGCGAAGGAAATGACTTTATAAGTTTAATGGGAAAACAAATATTTCCGTAGGTCCGACCCGCCACAAAAAAAAACAAAAATATTTATATTTATTTCTAACATCATCTGTCAGAAGATGCATTTTTGTTTCAAATATGGATAGCATTTGCTTCAAATGTGACGTTCGATTTGCTCCAAACAGTTTTGTTTTTGTTGCCTGAACAAATTGACTATTTATTTGAATTTACCTCAAATATTTTTGATTTTAACATAGTTTTTTCTGCGTGAACAATAGAATCCTAAATGATGGCAACGCCGGTGGCCAGGGGTAAAGTAATGGGAAGTTGCAGAGGCATTTCAGGGGCTCTCTAGGGGTTTGCGCGGGAATCAAGAGAGTGCAGAGGCGTTTCAAGAAGGTAACAGCCTAGGGGGGGGGGGTTCCAAGAGACCCAAGGGGTGTTTCAGCGGGTTTCAAGGTAGTTCCAGTGGGTCTCAAAGGCGTTTCAAGGGGTTTTGGGGGCATTTGTGAGATTACCAGGGTGTACTAAGTGGTCTCTTAGGCGTTTTAAGGTGGTCTCACTGTCGTTTCAGCGGTTCCAAGAGGGTTTCAGAGGGTACGTTTAAATCTAAGGATCATTTTAGGGAGTTTCCAAGGGTTTTCTGAAACGATTTAGGTGGCGATTCAGAAAGCCTCAGTGGTGTCCCAGGGAGTCTCGGAGACGTTTTAGAGTGTCCAAAGAGGATTCACGAGTGTACCTGGAGGTCACAGGGGCGTTTCCGGTGGTTTCAAGGGGTCTAAGGATGTTTTAGAGGCTGGCAGGGGGTTTAACCCGTTAACGCCCAAGGTGTCTCACAATTTTGATCTCCAAATAAATTTGTTATCAAAGGTCAAGTTCCATTAAAATAAGCATGATTTGATGAAAAAAATGGAAGTCTATGGTGTAGTTCCAAAAAAATTCTTCATTGTAGGTCCTCAATGTCTGATAATTTTCTCGAGTTCTATTTCAGCCCAACTTCTACGCTATTGTTATATTCTGATCCGTATAGATACAATACAGCTCTTAACAAGTGAGAGATGATAACTACTCAAAAAGAATAGAAAAATGACTTATAAATTGGTATAGAAATATAACCCGGTAAACGCCTAAAAGTATGCAATGCATGATTCTTGTAATTTCATGTAATTTCGACTGCAGTGTTCAACATTTCTCATTTTTTTAACAAATCAAACAAAGAGAGCTCAGGCTCACAATGTGTGGCCTAAGCAAACGTTAAAACGCTGTTAGATTTTACACAGATAATGATTTCTAATAAAGTAATTGAGTTGTTCCTTCAGCACCCCACAAACTCTCTTTACGTACTCACCATACGTAAACTTTTCAGAAGTTTTTCATAGAAAATCGTACTGTTCCATTTAATTTGTATTCTTTGACAGATATGTATTTCGACCTCAACTATAAGGACGTCTTCGGTGTCTCATATTTACAGGTATTCCACTAACACGCCCAGGTTCATCATCATTCCATGTTTTGATATAAAATTTCAACCAGATATACTCGACACGGCTTCTCCACTTATATTTGTACTACTCCATGATTGCTTATTCGTGAACAATATGTGGGTTTTATGGTGTTATTCTGGGCACTATCAAAGTTACATCGAAAAGATAATATGAAATCCCAGAAGGAATCCCGGGAGGATTTACAGAAGGAATTCTGAGAGGCATATCTGGTAGAGTTCTGAGGGAATCTCAACTGAAAGCTTGGTGGGAATCCCTGAAGAAGAAATCCCGGGAGGAATAGCTGTATAAATCCCGAGCGAGAATCCCGGCTCATAGAAAGAATTACATTAGGATTCTCTGCATATGTTTCGACAGATCACTTTGAAAGTGTACTAAAAAAATGAAAGAATGCTGGGTAAAATTTCTGAAAGAATCCTTTCATGATTTTCCAAAGCAATTCTGGCAGAAATCCCTGAAGTCATTCCTGAAGGAATCCCGTAAAGAATACCTGATGGAATCCTTAGAGAGATCATGACAGGCATGCCGGCCAGAAGCTGAGAAGGCATCCCTGCAAGAACCATAGAAGATGTCTCTGATCTAGGATTGCCTGAAAACAATCTCGGAAGAAACATATACTTTTTCATATTTTTTTAGGAGGAATCTCTTAAGGAATAACAGCAGGAATCCCGGATTGAATCTTTCTTTGAAGGAATTCCAGCACAAATCCCGGAAGGAATGCAGAAAAGAATAACTAACAGAATCCTTTCAGGATTTTCCAAAGCAACCCCTGCAAAAATCCCTGAAGAGAACTCCGGAGCAATCCATACAGCAATCTCGGAAGCAATATAGCCGAGGCGGTAAACGCACGGGTATTCAGCATGACCATGCTGAGGGTGACGGGTTCGATTCCCGGTCGGTCCAGGATCTTTTCGTAAAGGAAATTTCCTTGACTTCCTTGGGCATAGAGTATCTTCGTGCCTGCCACACGATATACACATGCAAAATGGTCATTGGTAGAGGAAGCTCTCAGTTAATAACTGTGGAAGTGCTCATAGAACACTAAGCTGAGAAGCAGGCTTTGTCCCAGTGAGGACGTTACGCCAAGAAGAGGAGAGGAGGAGGAAGCAATATCTAAAGGAATCCCAGGAATAAACCTGCGAAGATTCTCGAAAGGAATGCCTGAAGAAATCCTGAAAAGAATTCCTGAAGGTATCTCAAAAAAGAACCTCAGATCATCTAATCTCATCTCAATTCTTCACACTACTTTCTAGCCTCTACCTTACTGTCTTCTTTGCCCTCTATTCCAACCCTCTATCCTACGCTCTATCATAACCTTCAACCCTACCATCTGCCCTACCCTCTTAACTATCCTCTACCACAAACACTGCCCTATCCTTTACCGTACCCTCTAGTCTATATTGTGCTTAATCGTACCGTCTACCCTACTCTCTACCCTATCATTTTTCCTACCCTCAAACCTACTCTCTATTCTACCCTTCTCTCTACCGTCCACCCTATCCTCTACTCTAACCTTCTACTCCACTCCCTCTACTCTATCCTTCACCCAAACCCTCTACCCGACCGTCTGCTCCACCCTTTATCCAACCCGCTACCCTACCATCTACCCTGTGACTCATAAAGCCCGATCGGTAGATACCCATATTGCATGATATTATAGCTCAAACTACCATTCCGTGGCCACCATCTTAGGTATGGTCCGCCATCTTGGGTTTCGAAATGGCGTCGGATATTCATTTTTGAGTTCTACTCATGATGCCCGATCGATAGATGTCCATATTGCATGGTTTCATAGCTCAAATTCTCAATCTGAGGCCACCATCTTGGATATGGGCCGCTATCTTGGATTTCGAAATAGAGTCAAATATCGTGAAATACTCATGAAGCCCGATCGATCGATACCCATGTTGCATGGTATCATAGCTCAAACTACCATTCCGTCACCGCTATCTTCGATATAATCCGCTATCTTGGATTTCAAAATGGCGTTAAATATCGATTTTTGACTTCTACTCATCAAGCCCGATAGATAGATACCCATATTGCATGGTATTATAGATCAAACTACCATTCCATGGCCGCCATATTGGATATGGTCCGCCATCTTGGATTTCAAAATGGCATCGGATATTTATTTTTGAGTTCTACTTGTGAAGCCCGATCGATAGATACCCATATTGCATAGTATCCGAAGCAGCATTGCCGTTAAAAACATATATTCTGGAGTTTTGACCGCCATCTTGGAACCTAAGCCGCCATCTTGAATTTCAATATCCCTGCTACCACCTCCACATCCTAAGGAATGTGTATACCAAATTTGATTGAAATTTCTTGACGCATTTCAGAGTTATGCCTATGTTCCGGCATACATATATACATACATACATACAGACATATAAACATACAAATAGACAAACATACAAGCATATAAACATACAATCATACATACATCGACTTTTGTATGTATTGATTAACAACTCTGCCGAAGAAATGAACTGTAAATTATTAACCATAGTCAAGCTTCCAGGGAAATAATTTTTTTCGCATTGGAAATGAAGCTCACAGATCGTGACAATATGCATTCTTTGCAGCATCGTTTACGCCACCTAGTGAACCAGTCACAAACCATATTGTCCACTATGAGCAAGGTATGGGTGTGGAGAACATCTTCTCTGAAGAAAATATTTTAAAATTTTGCATAATTCTGGAGATATTCACTTCAAAAGGACTCTCCTATAAATAGGACCGCTGGGCGTTCGGGGCATCTGTCCTATAAATAGGACGCTGGGCGGATATGGGTTAAGTATTCCTCTAGGAATATTACCGGAATATATCTCCCGAAATTTCTTTAGAGGTTCCTCCAGTTCACATATTTCTTCAAAAATTTCGCTGGAGTTTGCTACAGTAGTTCCATCTATAATCAATCATTCGAAGTATTTCTGCACAAGTTTCATCCAAGAATTCTTTCACAAAATTCAGAGATTATTCAAACATAATTTATAAATTCCTTTAAAATTTTCTATTAAAAATCCTCTAGGAGTTTATTTAAGGATTTCTTCAAAAATTTGTCCAGAAATTACTGCAGACATGGATCCCTTTAGATTTTGTTTCCAAGGTATTTTTAGAGAAATTCGTCCGAGAATTCGTTTAGAAATCTGTCCTGAAATTTGATACGGAATTTCTCATGGGATTGCTTCCAGGATTCTTCCAGTGATTTCTTCAGGAATTTCTCCACGGTTTTCTGCAGGAATTCCTCCAAGGATTCACTCAAAAATTCCTTCTGGTATTCTTTCAGAAACAGTTCCAGGGATTATTGAAAAAAAAAACTCCCCCAGAGATTCGTCCAGGAACACTTCTTGGGATTTCTTCAGTATTCTCCAAGGATTCCTCTAGTAGTTTCCCTCAGGGATTTCTCCAGAAAATCTACAGAGATTCATCTAGCGATTCCTCCAAGAATGCCCCCATGCATTTCTCCACAAATTCCTACAGGGATGCCTTCAAGAATTTCTCCAGGAGTTTTTATTAAGGAATTCCCCCAAGGATTCCTCTAGGGATTCCTCTAAGAAATCTGCAGGGATTCCTCCAGGAATTTCTCTAGTGACTTCTCCAGAGATACCTGCAGATATTTCTCCAAGAATTTTTCCAGAGATTTCAGCAGGGATTACTCCGGAAATTCCCACAGAAATTCCTCCTGGAATTTCTTCAAAAATTTCTCCAGGCATTCCTCTAGGAATTCCCCCAAGGATTCATCTTGGGATTCCTCCGGGAAATCTACAGGGATTCCTCTAGAAATTTCTGAAGTGACTCCTCCAGGAATACGTCCAGACATTTCTCCAGGAATTTATCTAGGGATTCCAGCAGGGATTCCTTCAGAAATTCCTACAAGAATTCCTCCGGGAAATCTACAGGGATTCCTCCAGGAATTCCTCTAGTGACTCCTCCAGGAATAACTCCAGGGATTCGTTCAGGAATTTCTCAAGGCATTTCAGCAGGAATTACTGTAGAAATTTCTCCAGGAATTTTTCCAGGGATTCCAGTATGGATTCCTCCAGAAATTTCTACAGGAATTCCTTCAAAAATTTCTCCAGGGGTTCCTCTAGGAATTCCCCCAAGGATTCCTCGGGGGATTCCTCCAGGAATCCCTCTAGTGACTCCTCCAGAGATACATGCAGACATTTCTCCAGGAATTTCTCCAAAGGTTTCAGCAGGGATTCCTCCAGAAATTCCTACAGGATTTCTCCTGGATTTTTTTCAAGAATTTCTTCAGGGATTCCTCTAGGAATTCCCCCAAGGATTCCTCTTGAGATTCCTCCGGGAAATCTACAGGGATTCCTCTAGTGACTCCTCCAGGAAGAACTCCAGGGATTCGTGCAGGAATTTCCCATGGGATTTCAGCAGGAATTCCTCTAGAAATTCCTCCAGAGATTCCTCCAGGATTTTTTCCAGGGATTCCATTAAGGATTCTTCCAGAAATTTGTACAGGAATTCCTCCAGGAATTCTTTCAAGAATTTCTGCAGGGATGCCTCTAGGAATTCCCCCAAGAAATCTTTGGAGAAATTCCTGGAGAAATGTCTGCAGGTATGGAGGAGTCACTAGAGGAATACCTGCAGATTTCTTGGAGGAATCCCTGTAGATTTCTCGGAGGAATCTCAAGAGGAATCCTTGGGGGGAAATCATTTCAGCAAGGATTCCTCCAGAAATTCCTACAGGGATTCCTCCTGGAATTTCTTCAAGAATTTCTCCAGCGATTCGTCTATGAATTCCCCCAAGGATTTCTCTAGAGATTCCTCCGGCAAATCTTCTGGGATTCCTCCAGGAATTCCTTTTGAAATTCCCGCAGGGAGATCTCCTGGGATTCTTTCAGTGATTCTTCAAGGAGATCCTCTTGGTTTTCCACCAAGAAATTCTCCTGGAATGCCAACAAGGATTCCTCCTGAAATTCCTTCAGGAATTCCTCTAGGAATTTCTCCAGGCATTCCTCCAGGACTTCCTCCATAGATTCCAGGACTTCCTCCATAGATTCTCCATAGATTCCAGGAACTCGTCCATAGATTTCTCCAAGCATTCCTTCAGAGATTTTTCCAGAAATTCCTATAGGGATTCCTCCAGACATATCACCAGGATTTTTTCCAGCAAACTTTAGCTTAACAAACTGTTATTCAGCTAGTTCTGTTACTTGGGAGGTGTATGACCTACTCATTTTCGACCTAATCCCATGCCGCTCATTCAGTGTGCTAGACTTACACAAATTTAAATCAGGCAGACTGTATTACCCCCTCGGTGCGGTTTCCCCCAGGAGTATTTAACGTCGCAGTTTTACTGTTTACATTGATTGATGCAACCGATGCAACGCAAAAACAATAAACAATATGCGTAGCCCCCATGCACGAGCCACGCTTATCTACAAACACGTCACCGAAGAATCACTCTGAAATCTGCGGGTTCGCTTCAGAGAAGTAACTGCTACCGGCGATGAGCCGGACCAGGAACAGCTCAAGCTCTGCTCATCGCTTCGGCGCGGTTTATCAAATAGGGTAGTGAATCGGAGCATGTAACAGTTTCCTACTCCACGGCTTATGCATTATAGCTCAGTTCAGACAGCCAGAGACAGAAGTTTCCGGGAAACTTGAAGGTCAAGATTCCCTCCGGCAGAGTGTGGAGTTCCCGTTCGCTCTGGGTAGAGCGCGATGCCCCACCATGCCATCATAAGAAGCGTTCAAGAAGGTTCTAATCGGAGTGCACTCTCGAATCGCGATGCCTCCACGGATCGCTTCGCTTCACTATCTCGCACTTGCACTTAGCTGCTTAACTGGTGATGATGGGGAGTTCTGTTCTACCGGTGGGTGATGTAATTCTTGTTGACTCTGAACTCATGGCCACGCCTGGGTCGCCGGAGCGATCCAACCAAGTGCGTATGGTGCGGCAGCAGGCAGTGCGACTGATTATGGCGCGCAGGTCGTTGAGCCTGTTAAAACGATTTCGGGGGAAGATGTTCCTGAACTGTTCAGTTGCATGCGAATATTATTTTTGGCAGAACGCGGAAGTTCCGCTGTTTGGGGTGATAACAAAATGGATTGCCTTGAGGGACCTAATAAAATTGTTGGAATGAGGTACAATACATTTCCGAACGCAACGCGTTCACTGGTCGATGCCCGTCAACCGTAGAATGAACTGTTCTACCAGCATAATGCAATGTATTTCCTCGCATTTTTTCGGAAGAAATTGTCATTGAAATATTTGCATGATGCGACTATTACGACGAAGACGACGACGACGTTAGATTAACGATTATCACCAACCGCAACCACAGTCAATCTGCTATTGTCGTGGTCGTCGTCGTCGTTGTCGTTGCCGAAGGGACCTTGAAACAGTGATAAGCCGAGTTTTACGCGCGAACTGACTTTGATCCATGTATGGGTAACGAGGAGCGGTATGGTGCAATCCCAGCGTCTCAAGAATTGCGTGATTCAACTTTTGTATGGGGTTTTCAGGCGATAGCACGGGATAGGCGAGAGGATAGTGATGTTCGGTTAGATAATTGCCTGTGGCGGGTTCAATGGGTTCGGTGGGAATTTGAACCCCTTCTGCCTTTGAACTGTTTTATGGTTGTAACGGTCTAATGATGTGAAATGGTGTTCTCCATATCGAAATCCATTAGGTCGTAATTTGCAAGTTATAAACCAAATTGTTTCAGTCGATTGCTAGAGTGAGTAATCGGTCTTTTTCAGATCAAACTTTGAGGCTTAGATAGATAGATAGATAGATAGATAGATAGATAGATAGATAGATAGATAGAAAGATAGATAGATAGATAGATAGATAGATAGATAGATAGATAGATAGAAAGATAGATAGATAGATAGATAGATAGATAGATAGATAGATAGATAGATAGATAGATAGATAGATAGATAGATAGATAGATAGATAGATAGATAGATAGATAGATAGATAGATAGATAGATAGATAGATAGATAGATAGATAGATAGATAGATAGATAGATAGATAGATAGATAGATAGATAGATAGATAGATAGATAGATAGATAGATAGATAGATAGATAGATAGATAGATAGATAGATAGATAGATAGATAGATAGATAGATAGATAGATAGATAGATAGATAGATAGATAGATAGATAGATAGATAGATAGATAGATAGATAGATAGATAGATAGATAGATAGATAGATAGATAGATAGATAGATAGATAGATAGATAGATAGATAGATAGATAGATAGATAGATAGATAGATAGATAGATAGATAGATAGATAGATAGATAGATAGATAGATAGATAGATAGATAGATAGATAGATAGATAGATAGATAGATAGATAGATAGATAGATAGATAGATAGATAGATAGATAGATAGATAGATAGATAGATAGATAGATAGATAGATAGATAGATAGATAGATAGATAGATAGATAGATAGATAGATAGATAGATAGATAGATAGATAGATAGATAGATAGATAGATAGATAGATAGATAGATAGATAGATAGATAGATAGATAGATAGATAGATAGATAGATAGATAGATAGATAGATAGATAGATAGATAGATAGATAGATAGATAGATAGATAGATAGATAGATAGATAGATAGATAGATAGATAGATAGATAGATAGATAGATAGATAGATAGATAGATAGATAGATAGATAGATAGATAGATAGATAGATAGATAGATAGATAGATAGATAGATAGATAGATAGATAGATAGATAGATAGATAGATAGATAGATAGATAGATAGATAGATAGATAGATAGATAGATAGATAGATAGATAGATAGATAGATAGATAGATAGATAGATAGATAGATAGATAGATAGATAGATAGATAGATAGATAGATAGATAGATAGATAGATAGATAGATAGATAGATAGATAGATAGATAGATAGATAGATAGATAGATAGATAGATAGATAGATAGATAGATAGATAGATAGATAGATAGATAGATAGATAGATAGATAGATAGATAGATAGATAGATAGATAGATAGATAGATAGATAGATAGATAGATAGATAGATAGATAGATAGATAGATAGATAGATAGATAGATAGATAGATAGATAGATAGATAGATAGATAGATAGATAGATAGATAGATAGATAGATAGATAGATAGATAGATAGATAGATAGATAGATAGATAGATAGATAAATAGATAGATAGATAGATAGATAGATAGATAGATAGATAGATAGATAGATAGATAGATAGATAGATAGATAGATAGATAGATAGATAGATAGATAGATAGATAGATAGATAGATAGATAGATAGATAGATAGATAGATAGATAGATAGATAGATAGATAGATAGATAGATAGATAGATAGATAGATAGATAGATAGATAGATAGATAGATAGATAGATAGATAGATAGATAGATAGATAGATAGATAGATAGATAGATAGATAGATAGATAGATAGATAGATAGATAGATAGATAGATAGATAGATAGATAGATAGATAGATAGATAGATAGATAGATAGATAGATAGATAGATAGATAGATAGATAGATAGATAGATAGATAGATAGATAGATAGATAGATAGATAGATAGATAGCATAACGCGTTCCGAAGAAGCAAGAGATGCTGAGATCACAAGTGACACCACTGACTGGAAACAGTAGCTAGCACTAGCAGTAGTAGAACACGGACCACGCAAACTAACAAGAGCTGGGGCTTCCGAACCAGCGAGTGTTTCCACCGACCATGAGCAACAGCACTGCTCAAGACTGCATCGAGTCTGGGTGAGGTGAGGAAAAAGGTGAACGAACTGTATGAGTTTACGAAGGACAGACACAACAGATCAAGCGGCTGATTGTGAACATCTAACCTTTATACACAGCGGACGAACGCAATTTGAAGGCGCTCCGATTAAGATCTGAAACAACTGAGAGGACTTTGACGGAGTCCGAAGGAATGGTACTGAGAACGCTTAAAGAAGAAAAGAAAAAGAAGAAAGAGAAACGTCAGCACCTAGGGTGAAGAAGAACGATGATGCCATCACATGCCATAATTGCATTGTCAAAGAGAGCGACAAAACAAAGTATACTGCGCTTTTCAGGAAGGTGAGGGAGGTTCCGGAGCTGAAGGAGTTGGTCGAGAATGTGGCTAAGAAACGGCGCACGCAGAAAGGCGAGATGATCTTTGAGCTGAAGAAAGATCCAGCTGCCAAAAGCCTGGCTTACTGGAAACGTCAGGGCCCTTTCACAGGAGGCGGTGGTCAAGTGCAAAGATCTTGATGAAGTCATGACGGAAGAGTAGCTGTGGCTTGTACTGACAGAGCTGTGTATCCTGGATGTACCGATGCAAATTCGGATAAGGAAGTCGTTTAGACGTACCCAGACGGTGAACGCCGCTAACAAGCTAATGGAAAACGAAGGAGTTCGACAAGGACCTCTTTGTAGAGGCACTTCGGGCAGACAGTAACACTTCCGCCATGACAGCTGTGGAGCTAATGGAAGCTGTTGCATGTGATGTTATTATGCCGAGGAAACTTGAGTTGAATACCCGCCGGTGTCCAGCATACTGGTGGAGCCCCGGGTCCGGATGGTATTCCCTACAATAAGGCGGCGATCGTGGCCTTTCCGTACATGTTCAGGACAGTGCTCCAGAAATATCTGGCGGGCAGCTATTTCCCAGACATTTGGAAGATCCAGAAGCTGGTGTTTCTTCCCAAACCCGGCAAGCCGCGCCAGGAGACCCAACATCCTATCGACCGGATATGCCACTGGATACGCTTAGCAAGATCTTGAACAGGCTGATGAAGTTCACGGAAGAGTGCTCAGCGGACTATCTAATAGACAGTCGTGTCGAATACAGAGAAAAGCCTTAACGCAGAAGAACAGGGCTAATCGCATTCAACAGCGCCAACTGGGAAGCCAATGCCACAGCACTGCCCAACATGCGGGTCCCTGATTATCTCTGTTAGAGTCACAGCGGGTGTGCCACAGGAGTCTTCTGGTGGAAGTATGCTCGTATCGAAGAGAAGATATAGAGGTTATGGAGGCGCAGGTATGTATAGGTATGGAGTTCGGCCATGCCTATGGATGTATATTGCTATCAAAGAAGATCAAGATGCAAGCATAAGAAAGATGGTCAAAGCGGACTTATTGGCGAAGTGGCAGCAAAGATGGAACAACATGGAGAATGGTAGGTAACTTCACCGGATGGGTCGATATCGGGTATTCAGAAAACATGGAGAGATGAACTTCTAGGACACAGGAGCATGTGATATTCGACTGTCGATAATCTTAGTCCCAAAAAACATTAATAGGTCTCTTCAACACGTGTTTCTGTTGTGTACATCAACGACAAAGTATTGCAACGTGTAATATCTCCTCCCTTTTCTCCCCAGCAAACCAAACGCAAATCAGACCAAAACCCATAAAATATTCAACAACGGGAGTCTAGGCGAGTGAAAATCGGCCACGTTTATTAATAAGCTCTGTTTGTTCAGCTGATGGCCCCGCGTCCAAATCGAAACTGACCTTGGCGAGGACAGTCAGCGCGGTGCAGCACTGACATTGAATGAATATTTCATAGGGCTGAACGTTAGACGGACCCAATAGGTAGGTATATCGCAGACTGGATCTATACCGAGAACCAGTTATGTCAAGGGTTGTATACAACACATTCTCTGTTACCAATATTCACCTAGTGACCTTGTCAGGGGGTATGGAATCAATCAAATACGGCGGGAATATTGATTCGGTAGCTGGTTGACAAATCGATTCTAAGAAAGGTATGGTGAACGCCACGTGGTATAAAGCAGATATGTGCGACCTACTTCATTAGCGATTGGTACTGTCTGGAAAAACAAACATGTGCTGTGCAGTGACCGTTGTGTTGGACTTTTGAGCCACCACCAGAACTGTGGTCACTCTCTGGCAGGGATCAGTCGACCTGATGTTTAACTTGTGTCGTTTGGCAGCTGTTCGATAAGATCGATCATCTGTCAACGCTGTCAACAGCTGTCAAACGACGCCAGATAATAGATCGTTTGATCCCTACAAGAAAGTGAGAAAACTTCTGGCAGCCATTAGCGGACGTCAAATGGACAGTATCCAGCATTTCACGAGCGCTAATGGCTGCCAGAATTTTTCTCACTTTCTAGCAGGGAGCAGCCGTTTTGACGTTTGGTGTGTGTCGTCTGACAGCTGATCGATAAGATCGATCATCAATCTTATCGATCAGCTGTCAAACAACAGAAGTAAAACGTCAAATCGGCTGATCCCTATCAGAAAGTGAGTCACATTCTGGGCGGCCATTAGCGCTCGTAAAATTCTGGATTATAGTAACTGATAACTGATAACAGAGAACAGGCATCCAAGCCCAGTTCCGAAACTGTGTAAGGAATTTATCGGCCATTTGAAATCGGCAACACAAGTGGCAACATCGTGGTGCTGCAATCGGTTAACACAGAGAAACAGACATCCCACTTTACTCGCTTCATCGATTACCTTTTTAACGATCGATTCAAATATTCGGTAGTTGGTCAATTGCCAGTCGCGGCGCTGGCATCGTTTTTGCTCCCTTTTTGACGTTTGCTCACTACCGCCATCTAGGGGTGGCTTGTCCAAACACGGCATGACTAGCATTGGGCGATTACGATTTCGAGACGATGATTTTTAATTTAATTTGTTCTAAGTGTTACGTCTGTTTCTCTGTGCGGGTAATTTCCCATACACGCTCGCGTCAGAATACCCATTTTTTCATTGCTATCTCTGTCGCTCTTCAAGAGGCTCCATTTAAAAATACCCATTTATGAGTTGGGCCGCCCAACTTGAAAATGGGTATTTTTAAATGGAGCCTCTTGAAGAGCGACAGAGATAGCAATGAAAAAATGGGTATTCTGACGGGAGCGTGTACTAATTGAATCCATCTCTTGAAATGTTTCAATTCACCATGGTGTGCACTATTTGTGGCAATATGGTGTTTGTGGCGTTGATGTTTTCATCGTGTATTGGTTTGCAACCTTACTCAAGTGAAAATTCAAATCCTTACACAACTTTCTGAATGCAATTTGTTCTAGCCTGGATGTCTGTTCTCTGTGCAGTTACCAAGTGTTCGCAAATGGAATGTGGACTGGAGACCCTTCGATATCCCCGTTTTGTGTACTCTTCAAGAGTACAAGTTGTGGAAAGGAATAATAGATTAGAATAGTGTTATCATCTGCGAAATTCTTGTTTGGAAGGTGTGTCTCCTTCGATTCGGAAATGGACACTTGTCGGTCGTCTCGTGTTGCCCCTATATTCAGAACAGTCCAATGTTGTTCACCTAAAGCAAAATTTCGAGAGCCCTTCAACGTTACATATGTACCACACAACGCCACAACAACGGTGATTCAACATCACTTGAAGAGTTTCAAATAGTTGAAAACTTCTTCGATAGATAAGTTACTTTGCATTTAAGTGATAACAATGGAACTGGCAGGAATTTCTCAATCGCATAATAAGTTCAAGGCCAAACTATTGATGACTAGTCCTAAATACTTTTCTTTACAAATGATGGAGTGATTCACTGCGCCTGTCAGAGTATTGCTTAATTTACAGAACTATAATCCACATGTAAAAACAGTTAGAAAACGAATGCACTAGATTAGTACCTAGTTTTCGAGCAACCGTGAGTTTAGTTTTCTGGTAGGGATCAATGGATCTGACGTTTGACAATTGATCGTTAAAATCAGATGTCAGATCACATGATCCCTACCAGAAACCGTGCTACAGTGCAACAGACCTCTCTCAAATCAACGTATTATCTGATGTCATGGATGTTGAAGTCGTAGTGGTTGTCGTCGTCAATCCTTCGGTAGTTGTGTCCGCCGTTGACGAATTTGTTGACACTACGGTACTGGAGGAAGGTTGCACAACCACTCCAACTTGCGCGGTCGCTAGCTTGACCCGCCTCGAGTCGGCATTCTTCCGATCGCGAAACACTGAGAAGTCGAACGTGTCCAGCTGCGAACACGGAAGCTCCGGATTGTCTTCGCGGTTGACCTTGCGCATCAGGTAGACTGGAGATTGCGTGATCGCGTCCGAATTCCGACAGATTATACTCGACAGCCGGGTGTTGTAGATCTGCCGTAGTTGATCTGTTGGGAGAGACAAGCACTATTAATGAACTCCCTGTGAAGACTACGCATCAGCTAGACTTACCCCGGGTGAACCGCTGCGGTCCTCGCCGGCGTTCGTACCAAAACGAATCACCCTGCTTCAACCGCAAGAACTGATCGGCCAGCAGGCAGGTGATCAACGGTCCCACTACGCCGCCCTCCACGGGCGGTTCGCTGAGCGCCCCCGAGTAGACGTCCACGTTCTCCGGTTCGCCGTAGATCTTGCGCATCTGCTGGTACGAACCGGCGTCCACCACCTTTTCCAGCTGGTCCCAGGTGTCCACCGGCGGAAGCCGGCAATGTCGTCTCCAGTGCGGGTAGGACGGAAGGCCGTGGTCCCGGCCCCGTTGGATGTTCAGCGATACGAGGTCCAAACCGCAGGGCCGGTCGTGCAGCAGATCCTGCGCTTTCTCGAACAAGTGTTCGGTCAGTTCGGTGGTGAAGTACTGATCGTATTTGCCCAGAGGGGTGGTCATGGCACCACCGATGGCGTCATCTAGGCCGGTTTTACCGTACAGGGAGTACGGGTTGAACAGCATCTTGTGCAGTTCGATGCCCGAGGGTGACGAGGTTGGGTCGTGGGTTTTCTTCATCAGGCCCTGCGGAATGGGGTGGGAAGAAAAGTTTGTTTTGAGAATTAGAGTCAATACAAGTATGAGGTCTGTATCATTCATCGGAAGTTCCAAACAGCACAAAACCTATCGTTTCATGGATCTGGAGACCGAGTAGGTGAAGTCACGATGCCAAGTCTCTTGAGTTGAGGAGAAAGAGGCTCTTCCGTAGCCCACGGACGATGAGCCGGATGCCGCTGCGGAATTCGAAACCAGCGGTTCAGCAACAGAAGATTGGTGAATCCGAAGATGATTTCAGCGAGAATGCGGACAGTTAACATATACCACAAGAAAACCCTTTGGCGATCGAGTTTGAACCGGATGATCAGGGAGACAGGCGTTCCAGCCAGTGGTCCTGAGTCGGCAACTCGGAAAAGTCGTGGCAAGTTGCCGATACGTTTCGAAGACTACGAGGCAGGTGTTGCTACTCACGTGATCGAGGAGCTAGCGAACTACAACGAAGCGGTGAAGTCTGAGGAGACAAGATTCTGGGAAAGTGCCGTGGACGACGAGTACCAGTCGCACATGGTGAACGGAACCTGGAACCTAATCGACTTGACAGTCGACAAGGTGTTAGGTAGTCATTGCCGATGCGATCGAGGATAGTACCACGTACTGGCGTGTCGTCGGTGCGTTGATGTACATTGTAGAGTGTGCAGGACCTGACACAGCTGCAAGTGCGTCGATCCTGGGGAGGAATTTTGCCTCGTCAAAGGAAAATGACTGGACACCAGCGGTTCAGCAGCAGAAGATTGGTAAACCCGAAGATGATTCGAGCGAGAATGCGGACAGTGAACATATACCACAAGAAGATCCTTTGGCGATCGAGGTTGAACCGGATGATCAGGAAGACAGACGTTCCAGCGAGCGGTCCTGATTCGGCAACTCGGAGAAGTCGTGGCAAGTCGCCGATCCGTTTCGAAGACTACGAGGTAGGTATTGCTACTCACGTGGTCAAGAAGCTAGCGAACTACAACGAAGCGGTGAAGTCTGAGGAGACAAGATTCTGGGAAAGTGCAATGGATGGCGAGTACCAGTCGCACATGGTGAAGCTCTTATGTAGCTACTTTTGTTAGTATGGTGGAACCTAGAAGGGTTCCCAATAGCGATGCGATGGAGGATAGTACCAAGTAGCGGCTTGTCGTCGGTGCGCTGATGTACATGGCAGAGTGTGCAAGACCTGGCATAACTGCAAGTACGTCGATCCAGGGGAGGAAGATTGCTTCGCCGAAGGAAAATGACTGGACGGCCTCACCGAGAGTGACCCATGTTTTTAAGGACACCGTTGGTTGGAAACTGAAGCTAGGAGGCGTCGAGGCCAACGAGCTAGTTATGTACTGCCAGGAGACCTACAATCGCGTAAATCAATGCCTGGTGCTGCAACTTTGTTTACCAGAGGCACTGTGTTATGGATCAGCCGTTGTCAGGACTGTGCAAGCCTTTCTTTCATGGAGGCCGAGTTTATCGCTTTGGAAAGAAGTTTTGTGAATGAGGTGCTTGCTGGATGACCAGGGCAGACGGGTGCGATACTCGCCCATGGGGACAATCGAGGTTGTTTTGCTATCGAAGATCAACAGAAGGAAGGTCGAAGTATATGGACTCTAAGCAGTGCCTCGTCAAGGACTTGGATCAGGTACAGTGAGCTATGCGTAGCTAGTTTCAGAAGATTCTATGCTGGAAGTGGCGGATCCCTAGCGCGTTTTGGACTCAGCCTTACGTATAGACATACGCCTTGATGCATTAACGCGGCTTTTCGAGATCTTTTACTCATTTAGACCCATGAAGAGCTCTTGAGATTGACAGAGCATCACAATGCTTCATGGCCGAAGCCTTCGACGAATTATGGACCCAGAAACGTTTAAACTGGACTGATCCAGACTTCCCAGTCCACTATCATCTTGATTGATCACTGGAAAACCCCACATTCCTCACACAGTACTTACCGGCAGCAACGTATGCGCAAACCGGAACGCCGACGCCGCAAACACGTTCGCCACCGACGGATCCACCGACACGTTGTACGTGTCCCGGTCACTCTCCGGATTAGGTGCCAACTCCATCCGCTCAGCCGTATCCTCACCCACGATAACCGGTACGAACTCCCCGTACGTAATGTGCTGCATCTGGGCGGCCAATATCCGGCGAGCTTCCTGAAACAGCCGCTCGTCATCCCAGTCCGGGTTGACCTTCTTCAACTCCCCGGTAAGGTTGTTGTGGTGCCGGGCCCAGATCAGGTGCATCGACGTCAAATGCAGGTTCTCGTTGGCCCGCTCGTCGCCGGACTCGAAGCAGTACTTGCCGGCTGCGTTCATGGCTTCCTCGTTGCAGCCGTCATTGGGGTCGGTAGAGATCGGAAGGAGCTCCCGGTTATCCGGGGTGACGTACATTCGAAGTTTACCGTCCTGACCTGTTCGTAGCCGTTTGACCTTGGCATCGTCTGATCCGTAGACTACGGAGCCATCGATGTACGCCGTTGCCTGGTTCAGCTGTTGACGTGGTCCGAAATGACCCGTAGGAGCGGGGATCGACCGGACGAAGTTCATGCAGGTTAGGTTGTAATCGTGGAAGTACGGGTCACCTGGTCCCAGTGGGACCGGGAAACATTCCGGATGCCGAGGCTGGCCAGGGTCGCAACATTCGATGGCTTTTCCGCCAACACCCTGGTTCAAGGCCGTAGACGTGATGTCATGGTCCAGGAACTGTCCCCAGACAGCAAGCATGACGGAAAAGTTGGGGTCGTTATGGTACGATGGTCGATGAATTTGGAGGGACACTTGGCGGGCGCTCGGCAGTTCCTTGCCTTCGACGGATTCGCGAGGGCTGGACACTCCATCACCGTAGTCCGGAGTCAGTTGTCGCCGAAATGGTATCAAGGCGACGCCGTACGTATGAGGGTTCTTCTTGTTATTGCACGTGCCATTGTTGGTGCGATACCTAGCATTGAAGTCGCACTGTTGAGTTCCGTTCTGATGAGGCATCTTGATGGCCGGGCCCTTACCGATACTCCAACGGCGATGCCGCTTCTTCATGTTATGCTTCCGGGCGATCGCATTCGTGGCCTTGTTCTCCACGTAGCCGACCTTGGAGGCAAGACGGGCAGCCAGGGTTGTGCTGACTGCCCTCTGGTGCCGGAAGGTCGCCGACTGTACCGGAGGTGCCGTCAAGGCCTCCTCCAGCAGCTCCTTGTCACCCAGGGCTTTCTCCCCCTCGGCAATGGCGTCGGCTGCGTCCTGTTCGGTTATGTTCGGCGCGTCCCATATCGGCGTGGGTTCGTCTGGAGGGGAGTAGAAACAAGCGCGTGGTTACATAAGGTTGACTCAGCGTAAACACGCGAAGACCTTACCGGCTAGTGGAAAGCTAATCAGATTAAGCAAATCCGGGAAGTTCGCCGTTTCCGTTACGTTTGTGCTGTTGGACGCCCCACGTTTTGCGTCGCCCATGATTACGTAGCTGAGGCTAATGATGATTCCAATGATGAAGGCACCGCTGAGATATTACAAGGAAATGTTCTAATTAGAAATGTGCTATCGGGCCTCGTTCAAAGGTACTCACAAGATGGCGGTACAAATCCAGCACTGGAAGTTTTTCACCTGGCGTTCGCGTAGCGTTTCATGGCCCTTGAGCTGATGGACATAGGACGAGGACTCGGAATCCAACGCAGATGGTGGAACCGAAGTCAAGGGCGTCCGTTCGTCGGTCATTTCTGGAACTACCGAATAAATCAATCAATCAACTTATCACGTAGTTCCTAGGGACTTGCAATGAAGCGTAACAGGGAATCCTTTCAAGTTCTTCAATTCGACTGAATGTAAAACTTCTTAGATGGCCTTAGTGTAACACGTTTTCAATACTTAAGACTTGTAGATGTTTCTAACTAAAATTGCACCACATTTTCCAAGAATGACTTGCAACCTCCCACACTTTTCCGCACTGCGCACTAACCTAGATCTTCGTGAAGCACGAGGACTGTGTGTGACTTGCCCGGTCGCTCTACTACGACTAAATGAGAAACCGCTAATGAACTGATGATCGAAAGTATGGTTCGCGGCGGTAGACGCATATAGGACATTCGATATCCCACATTCCCCATCATTACCACAAACTGCAGCACCAGTCAGTCAGTGTTTGTATGGGTTGCACATAAGAAGAAGTTCCTTCATGCAAAGTGCGTTCCGAGGAACTACCAACCACTTTTAGGGGTTTTCTTTCGTTTTCTCTTTTCTTCACAGACATAACTTCCCAAGGCACTGCTCCTACAAAAAGACTAGTGTGATTTTTTCGACATTCCTGCTTGAAGATGGACGTATTACACAAGCTGACCCAGCTCATTCGGAAGCAAGGAACTAATCGGGAGTCATGTACCTATATAGGTATCAAGTTTACAACTTTTACTATGAGAGGAGACTCCTGAAAACACGGTCACCTCATTCGTACTCACATATTATCGGCATACATGTATACCTTTTGCGTATTAAAAACATAAACGCATTCGGCGTTGGCTGACCAAAGCCAGAGGGGCACTTGTGGGGATTCATCGCTCGCGTACGGAATGGAACCAGTTCGGCGCACAGATTCACACGAGCTGTGACGACGACGGCATTAAAAGCATGCATTCTCTGTCTCCAGTTTGCGGTTTAGAGCGAGGCATCTCAACTCAGGAATTACAACATTGTAAATTAGGCGCAATTTTATAATCAGTCGATTCAGCGCACGTGATTCGTTTCACGTTTAGGGAAGATTCAAATATTACGTCCATCGTTTTTCGGGATTTCTAGACCCCCCTCCCCCCTCTGTCACGCACTTTTCCTATACCCAATACACGTACTGTCACACTTTTCTAGACTCCCCCCCTCCCCCAAATGTTGGACGTAATTTTTGAACGTTCCCTTACGCGCAAGAGTAATTGAAATTCTGCGCGCGAGAAGTTGGGTGCAATATCGCTTGCAAGATTGTGTTGTAACTGGCATACACGCATCAGGCCATGTGCCAGTTAAGGTGCACCGTCCTCGTTCCTTACTCAAATTAACTGCCAAATTATATGTGCGCAAACCTCATAGACAGAGAATCATTCGTTTCCATTGAACATTTTCCTAGATTTTAAGCGGGAACCGTAATTCTGCGTCGACTCCGACTTCAGCGTGAACGGATCCGTCATTAGGCCATACGAATACCTGAGTAACTCTTTATACAGCCTGGATTCGCTGGTCACAGACAGAAATGCTGTTTGATTGATATAACCACAGAGAACAGACATTTAAGCTCGTACAAAAATACGTCGTAATCGTGTGTAAAGGATTTAAGTGCACCTCAACGCCACCAACGGAGACTGCCCCACATATAAAGTCGATTTGACCCCACGATGGCAGTGTTCATCGTTAAAATACACTAGCCCACAAAGCGACACGAGCGCTAAACGGTCAAAAACGGCGAGCACTAGAAACAAATATGACAAAACAACAATATAAGTGATAGGACGCTAGCGCCGCGCAACGGGAGCATAACCACATACTCTGATATGACCGTTACAAAGTTTTACACAAGGCAGAAAGCGAAGATAGACGTCTGTCCCAACTAACAATCACTCATTTTACAAGCACCTTTACGACGAATTGATTCAGCATGATGCTGAATAACATTTGGATAATTTTCAGGCACAACCTTTGTTCGGGTTTTGTTCACACAAATTTGGAGAAACTGTAAAGCATAGTGTTGTGTACCAACTGAAATGTTTGTTGTTAAATCGTTTTACAAATATATAGTAAAGCTGTTATTCAGCTTCAGCAGAAATGATTAAAAATATAAAAATGCAAATTTTTTCAATTTCTACGAGAGTTTATGATTGGAGCTTAATGCTGTGAACAAATATTGTGAAATAATAACTACACATAAATTTACCTAAATCCAGATTCGAACTCGAGACCCGTCGATTGCCAGCTGCATGCCTTCCTATCTGCGCCATCCTAGAGATGATGAATTGCAGCGCTCAAATCAAAACACAAACTTCCCGTGGTTTTATAATGATCAGACTCTGACTTCTATACAGCAGTGGTGAATTAGCACAACATTATGGTGAACGACTGAACAACAGAATTATTCAGCTGTTGTTCGGTAAAAAACACGTGTTTTTCATCATGTACTCTGAGTCGAAGTATGATGAAACGAAAGCGCTTATTTGACTTGTGAAAAACACATTATTCAGATACATGTCCTAATTTTTACATGAACTTAACAAGAAGCAGAAAAAAGTCTTGTTAAACTATGTTGTAAAGGAATTACTGCGAGTCGAATAAAAATCTTATTAAACGCTTGAAAAGTGTTTTGAATTATCATTATTAATACCAATACGAAAAGTTGAACATTGGCTACTTTTTCAATTGAAAAAGCATTTGTACAGTAATATGTACAGCATATTTTTAGTTCAGCTATAATTACTATTATAAAGCAACAATTCAGCATGCATGCTTGTTTGCGGCTGGCGATTGTTAGTTGGGGTTCTCTGTGATATAACTGTTTCCATAGTTCTCTCAAACTTCGAAGATATGCTTGGCATAATTGCTTCAAATGGTTGATTCATAATGATTTGCATATCAAACATATGTTCCATTTGAATCAACACCATTGAACACCAACCATCAAATGCTTAAACCAGGGTTCCTGATTTCCACTTTTCACCTTCTTCCACATTCGAAGACAGTCAGCAGCGAACGGTTGTCGCTTTAGTTTGCGTGTTTGCTTGTCAGCGACGACAGCACCCTCCGGCGAACAGTGGGAAGCCACACTTGGAAATTACTCATTCGTCCACATTTGCATCGCAAGCGATCGAGCGGTGAGGGAAGATTCATTTATTACGTCCATCGTTTTTCGGGATTTCTAGACCCCCCCTCCCCCCTCTGTCACGCTATTTGCCTATACCTAATACACGTACTGTCACACTTTCTTAGACCCTCCCTCCCCCCAAAATGTTGGACGTAATTTTTGAACGTTCCCTGATGCGATTCGCGAGTGATACGAATGATATTGTGCATAAGAATTTTTGATGTTTCCAAAAAATGTTTATTATTTTCTTTGCTAATCTAGCATTTCAACAACAATACACTAAAAAAGTATGCATTTCATGCAAAAATTCTCTTCTAGTTATGATAAAGCCGCTTCGATCACTCACCAGTATTCTTTACCATTCGCCATTCATTCATTCGCGTGCGATCCAAACTGCGACGAACGGCAACGAATATCAATGTCAAACAATTTGCGCATCGCTTCCCACTGGTGATGGGGTTGCATGTTTGATCATGACCTGAGAGAGAGGAGACAGCTGGCTTCGATTGCGTGCTACCTAATGTCAAGGAGGACCTGTCACAAACTGTCACCGAAAACCGAGCTAAAATTGCACATTGGTGGTGCGTAGTGGCCAAATATCCAAAAGATTTTATTAAAATTTGGCTCCGTTTGCTGTGATCGCATATGTTAAAATAATGATGGTCAGTTTCCCTCAATCAGCGCAAAGAATCCATTTATTTTCCATTCTTTGTCGCAGCGAACTCAATATGCAAATCATTTTTGACCAACAATATATTTTCAAACCATTGTGCGGCGCACAAAATTGTAAAAAGAAGTAAGAAGAAGAAATGTAAACATCGTGGCTGTCAGTGAGCTGTCTCCTCTCTCTCAGATCATGACTATCCGTTTGCTGCATCTTTCTTGATTCACTTCAGCAAAGAGGAGTGAATGTGAATGGAGTGAGGCGAAAATACCGATCCTTGGCTTAAACCAAGCATAAATGTCATTACTTGAACCCGTGTTGACCGAGCCTTCTGCCTAGCTGCTCATTGTTCATCATGGCGGCGATAGTTCATAATGAGGACGGTGACATTGTCGTTTCATTGTAACAATTTTATTAAATAAACCGATCACTGCCTGCCTCTGAAACCAGAAGAAATGCGCTCTGCCATTATATAATCAATTTCCGTGAAGATTCAGCCATTTCAGCTTCAGGTAAGTGTGCCTGTGCCACCGGTAATGGAGTGCAAGAATTCACAAGCTCATGTCTGTGTTATGTTTTTCAGATGCAGCTTGTAACCGTACACCACCAATCGAAAGATGACCAAAAAAGCGGCATCCGTAACACCGAGACCGGAACAATGCCATACAGTTAGGACCAACCGGTTCGGGCAAGAGAACCCTTGGCTCCGCTGATAAAGGAAAATTTTTGCGTGTTCCACCTGTCCAGCGGCCGGTCATACTATGAAAAGTTCACCCATCGAAGGTCTCAAAGACGGACAATGTGACTGAGAACCCTTAATGTTCCCAGTGTCTTCACCAGCCAACAGAAAGAATGGCTGGGACTGTAAGAATCGGCGGCTATCACATTTATTGTTAAAGTTTTTGTTGCGTGCTTGAGTTTGTGATAGTAATGAAAACACGTCTGCTGCGTAGCGATTGCTGGATAGAACTAAACATTTATTCAAATTCAAATTCATGGCTACTTATAGACTAACATCTCCCCTTAAACATTAATTTGTGCAACACCCAAAGCTTGAATAGCTTGAAGATACATCCTTCCGCTAATCGATTTTGTCAGCACATCTGCCTTCTGTTGCTTCGATTTCACGTTACGTTACGCTACGTTACGTCACGTTACGTTCAACCTGTTCTCTCACAAAATGGTGTCGCAAGTCGATGTGCTTGTTACGGGGAGAATACCCTATCTCCTTTTCTGCCAGACAAATTGCACTGCGATTGTCGCAACTTATTTGAACTGGCAGTTGGACCCCGAACAATTCGTTCCGGAATCCTCACCACCACAAGGCTTCCTGTGTAGCGGCAGACATAGCCATGTACTCCGCTTCGGTCGTAGAGAGTGCAACGGTTGGTTGTTTTTGGCAGCTCCACGATACAGATCCACCAGTGAACTGGAAAATGTAGCCGGTGATTGATCGCCTCGATTCGGGGTCATTGCCCCAATCCGCATCACTGAATCCTTCGAACGCTCCTTCTTCTTTCTTTTTGTATACCAGTTTCATCATCCTTGTTCCTTTCAGGTAACGCAAGATTCTCTTGGCCGCCACCCAGTGCGCCTCTCCGGGATTGCTGCAGAAGCCACTGACGGAGTTCACAGCATATGCGATATCGGGCCGGGTACACTGAGCCAAAAACTGTAGACCCTCGACCAACTCTCGGAACGGTACCGATGCCATCCGTTGCTTTTCGGTTTCGTTCCCTAGACTCATCTGTTTCGACAGCCGCTGATTCCCGTCGATTGGCGTCACTACTGAATTGCACTCGGTCATATTGAAGCGCTGAAGCAGTTCGTCGATGTATCGTTGTTGGTCCAACATGACTGCATCTTCAGACCGGGTGATCCGCATGCCCAGAACTTGCTCCGCTTCTGCTAGATCCTTCATGTGGAACTTGGACATCAATTGCTCCTTGACGTATTCCATCCACCTCGGCTGATTGGAAAATATCAGCAAATCGTCGACGAAAACGGCAATAATGATAACGTCGTCACCATTCACGTGGTAGTACACGCATGGGTCGAAACTGGAACGCTTCAAGCCGGACCGCTTCCATTCCGCATCGAGCTTCGTGCGAAGCTTCGTGCTCCAAACTCGACTGGCCTGTTTCAGACCATTCAAGGCTTTACGCAAAGGGCAAACCTTCTTTGGAAACTTCTTATCCACAAATCCTTCGGGCTGCTCCATAAAGATCTCCTCTTCAGACAAATCTCCCTGCAAGAACGCCGACACAGCGTCCATCTGATGCACACGCTGGCCCATTTGAGTAGACAAAGCCAGTAGGTAGCGAAGGCTGGCGTACCTGACTACCGGAGAATACGTCTCATTGTAGTCGACACCTCTCACCTGCGAAAAGCCCTTGACGACGAGCCGAGCTTTGTAGCGCTGAACCGATTCATCAGAATTGCACTTCAACTTAACACCCATTTGCATTTCAGCGCCTTCCGTCCTGCCGGAAGGTTGGTCAGCTCCCAGGTCCCGTTGGACATTTGTGTCTCGAACTCTTCTGCCATCGCTTTCCGTCATGCCATTCGGTCATCGCAGCTCATTGCCTCTGCATACGATTGAGGCTCGTCGTTTACCTGTAGACACGGAACACTATCAGGGAGAATACTGCAGGTCATATCGTAATCTGAATACTTGCCTGGGCGTACGCGCTTCCTCGACAGAGCTGAAGGAATTCCCGAGAAACTCTTGGAGAAATTTCCGTGGAACTCAGGGCTTATGCTCTTGTTTGACGTTTGACGTTTGCTCACTACCGCCACCTAGGGGTAGCCCGGCCAAGCACAGTACGTTTAGATTGGGCGATTGCGTTTCCATGACGATGTTTTTTATTGAAATTTGTGTTAAATGTTTCTCTATGAAAAAGCTCTACGAATGCATCCAGAAGTTCCTGCGGAAATTCCCATTGCGATTCTCCCAAGAAGTGCTTCAGTGTTTATACATGAACCCCTCCAGTTCCAAGTTCCGCAAAAATTTCTCCAGATATTCCCCGGAAACATCGCCTGGAGCTCCGCGAGAATCCCTTCAGGAGTTCCTCGGGAATTGATCCAGAATTTCCTCAGAAATTCCTTCAGGAACTCCTCGGAAATTCCTCCAGAAGTATCTCGGGAATTCATTCAGGATGGCGTTGGGAATTCCTCAAAGAAATTTTCGACAAGTTCCTCGAGATATCCTCCAGGAGATTCTAAAGATCCTCAAGAAGTTTCTCAAAAATTCTTTCAGGAGTTCTTCCGGAACTCCTTCAAGAATTCCTCGGAAATTCCTCCAGAAGTTCCTCGTGAATTCCTATAGGAGTTCCTCAGAAATTCCTCCAGGAGTTCTTCCCTAAGGAATTCCTCCAGAAGTTTTTCGATTTTATTTTCCAGTAGTTCCTTGTGAATTTCTCTAGAGAATCCTCGGAAATTCCTTCATCAGTTCCTCCAGAAGATCTCTAGGAGTTCCTGAAAAAATACGTCAGGAGCTTCTCAGAAAACCCTCAAGTATCTCGGGAATTCCTCTAGAAGTTCCTTGTGAATTCTTCCTGTACTACTCGAGAAGTTTACGAATCCAGGAGTTTTTCGGGAATTCCTCCCGGAGTTCCGCAAGAAGTTCTTTCAAGAGTTCTTTAGGAATTCCTGAAAAAAATGCTAAAAGTCTCTTAAATAAAGACAAATCAATCAATCAACCTGAAAGATTCCTTTAGAAGTTTCTTAGGATTTCCTCCAAGAGTTTTGCAAAAATTCCTTCAGGATTTCCTCAGGAATTCCTTCAGGAGTTTCTATGGAAATCCTCCAAGAGTTTCCCGGGAGTTCATAAATAAACTCCTCAGAAATTCTTCAAGGAGCTTCTCGGAAATTCCTCCAAGTTCCTCGTCAATTCCTCTAGGAGTTCCTCCAGGAGTTGCTCCTAGAGAATTTGTTCGGGAGTTTCCCAGGATTTTTTTCAGGAACGCATCCGGAATTCCTTAAGGAGATTTTCAGGAATTCCTTCATGAGTTCCTACAGGAGTTTCTAAGTTTCCCCCAGAAGTTACTCTAGAATTCTTCCAGGAGTTTCTCTTGAAATCTTCCAGGAGTTGGTCGAGAATCCATCCAAGAGTTTCTCGAATATTCCTTCAGGAGTTCCTCGGAAATTCCTCCAGATGCTCCTCGGGAATATCTTCAGAAATTCATCCCGGAAGTCCTTCAGGTGTATGTATCTTAAAAAAAATCCTTCAAGTTTTAAGGAATACCTCCGGAAGTGTTTCGAGAATATCTTCAGGAGATCCTCGGAAATTCTTCCATGAATAGCTAAGGAATTCCCAAAGGAGTTCCGCGGGAATTCTTCCATGAATTCTACAAAAATTCTTTCAAGTTACTCGGGAATTCTTCCTGGAGTTCCTCGGGAATTCCTCCAGAAGTTCCTTGGAAATTCCTCCAGGATTTCCTCGAAAATTCTTCCAGAAGCTCCTGAGGAATTCTTTCAGGAGTTCCTCAAGAATTCTTCCAGGAAATCCTCGAGAAATCTTTTAGGAGTGTTTTTGAAAAATTCTTCCTAATGAATTCTTCCGGAAGTGTCTCAAGAATGTCTTCAGGAGATCCTCGGGAATTCTTCTAGGAATTTCTAAGGAATTGCTCAAGGAGTTTTTCGGGAATTCTCCCGTGAGTTCCTCGAAAGTTCCCAGGGAAATTTCTCCAGGAGTTCCCTGGGAATTCATCCATGAGATCTTGGCCCTTGGCAATTGCTCCTTGTATTTTATTGGAAATTCGTCCATCCATTGGCATGTCTTAAGTGTAGCATTAACGATTCGTTCAGGAAATTCATTAAGAAAATATCCGTAAATACAGGGGGTGAGAATACTCGGCACAATTCATTTTGTGCCAAATGTGCCGGTGATGTGCCGACTGTGCTGAAGTGTGCCGGCCGTTGCCGGCGTGCTGGCAGTCATGCTGTCAAGTTGATTCATTATTTTTTTATGTATCTGGCACATGGGGTGGGACACTCGATTTTGTATTACAAATATTATAAATATTAATGCCGATATTAATGATATTATCAAGTATTCATTGATAACATCATCGTTGTGGTCGTTGTTTACAGCTGTCAAAATACATCAACATAGTTTAAACATTCAAACCGGGGTTGAGAGCGCCATGTTCAGCATATTGCTATTTTGTTATTTCTTTTGTTCTGGTCTCAGATACTACTTTTTGATGTGGGACAGAATCTACAGATCATTTTCAATGAATCTTGAAGTTCAATGATCTTCATTACGCGCCATGAAAAAATGGAACAGAAAAAAAAACAGGACTGAATTCAGTTTCACAAAAGGGGTGACGGTTTTTATCGACGACCGAGACGGCATCAGCTTGGAATCGATTGGTGAGGGCCTCGTGGGCTGGAGGCCTTGCCCTGGCCGACCTAATAGGGCCGGAACCCGTCCGAGTTCCATCGAAAAAAAATCCAAAAATTGATTAAGTTGAAAATCAAAATTTGTTTGTATTTTAGTGATTTTCACTTGTGTGTTTTGTATTTGGGTGTTCGTGCTATGATCCGTAACTGCCCAGAATAATTATAAAAAGGCATATTGTAACATTTTCAAATAATCATTTTTCTTGTTAATTAAAACGAATTGAATTTTGGCGAAATTGTGAGCATTTATTTCAACAATACAACATAAACATTTTATGCCAAACAAGACTATGCTGGTAATTTAACCGATCAGTGGTGGTCGCTGGTAATCCATTACAGAAGATGAACTCTGCATTCCATAAGGTTGAGTTGATTCCGGAGATTCCGGTCCTACGGCTGACCGGGGTGAAGTCAACGGCCATCGTAGCTTTCACTAACCTTATAGGCATTTCAGAGGCGGAAATGATATTGGTCGTGAACCATTGATCTCTCGGCAGTCATATTTTATGTCTCGTTTTTCACGCTGATGCACCGCCCGGATACGCTCTAAGAAATATATTAGCCTAAAATTTGAAAATAAACATTCCTGTAAGTTAAATTTAGACAATAATGAAAACTTACCGTATTGAACTGCATAATTACTATAGTCATCTTCGCATGTCATTAGTCTTTGTGTACAAAAAAAATCACAGCCGCCTTGATGTGCAGCATCGATATTACCAGATATTACTAAACTAATATAATATTAATTGATATTACTGCCAATATTAATGAGTGTCCCACCCCATGATCTGGCAACCTTTCGCTTGTTTTGTTTTGTTTTATGCTGAGAGAGAGGAGACAGCTCACTGACAGCCACGATGTTTACATTTCTTCTTCTTACTTCTTTTTACAATTTTGTGCGCCGCACAATGGTTTGAAAATATATTGTTGGTCAAAAATGATTTGCATATTGAGTTCGCTGCGACAAAGAATGGAAAATAAATGGATTCTTTGCGCTGATTGAGGGAAACTGACCATCATTATTTTAACATATGCGATCACAGCAAACGGAGCCAAATTTTAATAAAATCTTTTGGATATTTGGCCACTACGCACCACCAATGTGCAATTTTAGCTCGGTTTTCGGTGACAGTTTGTGACAGGTCCTCCTTGACATTAGGTAGCACGCAATCGAAGCCAGCTGTCTCCTCTCTCTCAGGTTTTATGTTCCTATCTTGATTCTTGCACAACTTAAATAAATATTGTAATCAAAAGCAATCTCCTGCAGGAGATTATGATTATGGCCTCGGTTTTGACAAAATAACTTCCCTGCTTGCTGCGCTCATTTGATAGAATGAACAGTTTGAATCGGCATCCTTGTTATTCCTTCCTGCCGATGCACATGGGAGAATGTACACGAAATGCAACCGCGCCGAACGGCCGGACCGTGTGCAGCACGCAATGCCACCGCATACCCCACAGGAACGCTGCAGCGACGTAGCATGAATTAACGCTAGTTTGCATCGGGTTATACCATAGAGCGAGCCATAGAGACCAACTTCGTCATACTGTTAGAAAAAAATGCAGCGCTTCGAGCCGCTTCCGATACTTGTTGCATTTTTTTTATCAAAAGTGTTGATAAAAGTTGTTTTGTTATTGTCTTTCTCGTCCAGAAGAAGAAAAAAACACAAAAAAGTGCTCCCAGTTTGATGACAGGCAGCTTCATAAATGTGCCGGCGAGTGTGCCGAAAGTGTGCCGGGCACTGTGTGCCGAGTTTCCCACCCCCTGCGTAAATACTATTTACAAAAAGCAATATTTCATTCGCTAAACAACCCAATTGAATCGTGCCAGTTTAAGCACACTGGCATCACTCCCAGCACCTGGCATACAGTTTGTTTACGTTTGATTTCTAACCTCAAAACCGCTACCTCTGCTAAATGAGCAGGAAAATTCGAGCAGGAAAAAAGCTCACCTAAAGCGCCGCCTACACCTCACAGCACGAACTTCGAGCAGGAAAAAAAAAATTCCCCGCTAACTTCACATTTTTGAGCTTTTTTCCTGCTGGGTTCACAATTCTGAGCTTTTTTCCCGCTAACTTCACACGTTGAGCTTTTTTCCTGCTGAGTTCACGTTTATAAACAGAAATTGAATTTAAATAGTTTCCAGCGTAAAAATCGTGCGTTGAAAGAAATTAGAATATATAATTTAACTACTATTTATAACAGGTAAGATTGCAATGAGCGAATTATTATAATTTGTAGATTAATTTTCCTTTAGGTTCCAGATACCCGAGATATCCAGAACATGATGGGTGATAATTTTTAATCGTAGGAGAAAGCAGTCAACGGTGAGTCTTCATGGGCGATACGAGCGTTGGCAAACGCGTCACTATTGTACGTGCAGTTGAATCCCGGAATTTTCGACTAGCGAAGTTGGATTTTTCTCCAAATCCGTGCGTCGGACCTAACTTCGGAAGTGATGCGCTGTATAGCGGACAAGGTTTACTCTACAGCGCATCACTTCCGAAGTTAGGTCCGACGCATGGATTTGGAGAAAAATCCAACTTCGCTAGTCGAAAACTCCGATTTTCAACTAAATTGAGAATATATATTTTACTTCTTGCTTAAATGAAGTCTCGACTGAGGATGAGCCTGCTTCACAGGTAATGAGTATCTACCCAAGTTATGAACTGAAAGTTGTATTATGCCGTTTTTCTTTATTATCCAGTTCCAACCTGGGTTGGAACTGGATCAGATCGCGCGGGTATCAACTGGAACAAAGTAGGAAAAATGGAAACAAGCACACGATATTTTGAACACAGACGGCAACATTCAAATTATAAAATCACTTACCATCATTCTCAAATTGACTCCTTCCGAATTCGCAAACGCAGGGGCTAGTAATACTAGCAGTTTCCAAATAATTTCCACAAAACAATGAAACATTCAACGTGACCAACGTTGAGAAAAACAAACATGGCTGACCAAATGTTGAGCTCGCCAGCCCGGTGAACCGAGTTTTCTCGGTATCTGTCTACCGAATTTGTATATTCTCCAGAAGAACTGAACTTCTCGGTAGTTATGACATATTAATCTGTCATTTTTAACGAACATTCGGTTTCAATCAACAAAATATCGAAACTTACCGAAACCCTCGGTTTATCAGTTGCAACCGACTGAGTTCGTTTGAAAAATTATACCGAGTTCGGTATTAAAAACTAAGTGTGCAGAAAGACATTAATTACGTTGCGAAAGTATTCATTTTTCCGTCTGTGTAAGGGTAACGAAACGGCCTACTTTTCCACACTTGAACAAGAGTGCCGAAAAGTAGTACTTTTCGGCACCTTTACTTGAATGGCCAATTTTACACAATTTTGCAGTTTTCTATCGTTAATGAAGTGAATCCGCCGGAAGTCTTATCAATTTCACGTGTTGCAGGTCACTCCCGGTATTATTTCATCGAAAACATCTCCTCCTTGAAGGAGAAGTGCCAAGCTAAACTGGACGGAAACTTGAAAATTTGTGATAGTCAAATCGACCTGTTAGTCTACTGAACTGACTACTTGATTGGAAATGTGTTGTGTTGGTTGTGTTTTGAGTCGGGCGCTGTTCTTATACCGCTTTTCAGTAATTCAATTTTCTGTTGAAATCGTCGCTTATAATTCTTAAAACCATTACCGGAATACGGCCATCGTCAGCCCGCGCTCTTTCATCGGAAGACTGCAAACCGTGCATCGTTTTTCTGCGAAAAAAGTGAAACATCTAGTTTGATCAAACTCGCCATGGATTGCAAAAAGTGCCTCCTTCCAGTTAAAACAAAGGATCACCCGTACATTTATTGTAATGGGTTGTGTGCTGCTGTACACCATGCCGCTTGTGTCGGGTTAAATACTAACGATCTCGCTGCAGTATCGCCACCAAAGAAAAACAATATGTGGCTGTGTGACGAGTGCCTGATCGAATTCGTTCAATGGAGACAGGAACGAACTGATATCAAAAACGTATCTATCGCCGAACCAGTGCCATTACCGAATCAGTTGGAGCAAAAATGCCCACTTCAACGTGACATCGAAGAACTTAAGAACACAGTTGAATCCATACGGTTGGCTCTTGCTTCACACGAAAGATTCAATTCGGATGCCAGATCGCGACACTCGACTCCCAATACTACGAGCTTATCGCAGCAAATGGATAGCGGACTAGGTGAAATGTCGAATGTACCTGATGCTTTGGGCCGATCAACAGATTCGATACGCGAGGATGACAGCTTTGACTTGCTACTAACGAACATCGATGGAAATGTTTCGGAAGAAGATATACAACGAATGGTCGCTCGTAGTTTGGGCGCACGTGACAATGAGATCATACATGTGAAGAAATTAGTGCCACGATGGGTTGACTGTAGCACTCTAGACTACATCTCATTTAAAGTAGTGTTAAATCATAAATGGAAAGTTAGCGCAATGTTATCAGCTACTTGGCCTAAGAACGTTAGATTTCGTGAGTTCAGAAAAGTACGGTGCCCGTGGAGACCTGAAACTGTCTAATTTGTGAAGTGTTTTATGAGTTTTAAAATAACAATTACATTTGTCGTCTTATGTCATTATTACGATGTTAGCTTTAGCAGAGTTTGTTTGTTGTTGTATAATGAAAGTTCTGTGATGTGATCGAGATTAATTATTAAGCTAAACCTGTATTTTCTGCCTTTGTTACTGTTTTCTGGTTTAATGTGTAATTGCTTATGTTAATTTTAGTCTTAAGTATACACATCATTGGGGCGAAAGTATGCCTGTTGATGTTGAGAACAATAAAGAAGAATAAAAATTAGCTTATGCACGTGGACGTCTACTTACTGTTTTCTCAGCTAAGTTAAATGCGCGAGACATCGGAATGCGCGCGTGTAGCTAGAAACTATTGTACTAGATGGATGTTTTCCATAATTACAAAAAATGTATGCAACTCGTTGCAAAACTCGATTTTTTCAGCACTCGTTGTATTTATCCAACTCGGCAAGCCTCGTTGGATAAATGTACAACTCGTGCTGAAAAAATCATCATTTTGCAACTTGTTGGATAAAAAACTATTTACTCCTGTACACTTTTTGTGTTCCATTTTGGCCCCATATCAACTGCAAAATTTCAGCTCGATCGGAGAAACTATATTTTAGCGCCAGCCGTTTCAAGTTTTCATACGATTTACTATGCGCAAAAATCACTTTTCCAAAGAATAATCGCCACAGGTTGCCCCTTAACCCCTAAAAATAAGTCGACGACTCGGTCGACGAATGATTTTTGTTGGAAATTTTGGAGGAACAAACCCTCTGAAGACAGCAAAGCGATCTAAGGCATGTGAAAAATGTTATTGACTGAAAACCGAATGACATGCCAACGCTGTTTAACATGTAAGGAATTACAATAAATAATAAAATCTCGTTATTTTATTGATCGGGTAAGGCTTAATAACATTTTCCACGAATGTCGCATCGCTTTGCGGTCTTCGGAGGTCTGATTCCTCGTGAAGTTATCTACAGAAATCATTCAACGACTTATTTTTAGGGATCAAGCGATTTTTCTTTGAAGAAGTAAATTTTCTCCATAGACGAGTGCACCGATGAACTGAATTCATCGCGGTCCGGGAATTTCGACACTAGAGCGGAGCCGGTTCCAATCACAATTGAACGATTCTGATTGGGAATGGCCTCACTCTAGTGTCAAAATTCCCGGACCGCGATGAATTTGGTTCATCGGTGAATAAGTCCATAGGGATCGTAGATCTTCAACCGCGTGCAGCCAGCGAGTTCGCGGCCGCCCACGAAGTCGCCTACCTACCTCCACCGGGTTCTCTGCTGAATATTGTTTTCGCTATTCTTTCTTCCGACATTCGCACTACGTGTCTAGCCCACTGAAGTCTGCCGTATTTTATACGTTTCACAATATTCGCATCTCAGAATGAGGCTACGTAGACTCTTAGTAAGGGGACGGGGGGTCTGGCCAAAGTCTGGACTTCATACACATTTCAAAAACCTACAATGATAATTATGTTGGAATTATTTGACAGAAAAGATGATATTCTAGTAATATCAATCACGTTCGTGTTTTTTTTTTTCATTTTAATGAGAAAATAGTGCTGTGCAATGTTTGGAATCATGGAATCATTATTTGCGTTGTGTTCCTAATTTTTGCGCACTTTCATTAAATAAATATTGCACGTGAATACCTCCGACTACATCGTACTCTACACTTAGGTTTGTTCATAAACCACGTAGACCAAAATTTGACCATCTCAGACCCCCCCCTCCCCCCTCGTAGACTTTTGTCCATACAAAAATTTTGAAATTTGTATGAAGCGTAGACTTTGGTCAGACCCCCCCCCCCTCCCCCCAAAAAGTCTACGTGGTTTATGAACGGCCCCTTATGAACCATTTACATATTATGTAAAACTAGTACTGACAATTGCATACCTCCCTCTCCAGCATGTAGTAGATTTTGTATGTATTGTAATTAGTAGAAAAATATATGAACCGTAGCACTATATGGCTTTCACTTTCTGTCTACAGCGTGACGTAGTTTGTGAACAGTCTTTCATTTGGCTTTTCCGGTGGCCAAAGTTAGGGCCGATTCAAATGTGATGTCCGCCATTTTTCAGGATGTTCAGACCCCTGCCCCCTTTTGTCACGCTTTATCGCATACCTAATACATGGACTATCAAACTTTTATTACAAGTTTTATTTTTGTGTTAAATGTGCTATTTTAACTTGTAAATAGTTCCCTAGAATTAATGCACATTTATAGGGCTCTGGCAGAATAGAGTCCTATTTCGATTGCCAACATTCAGGCCATTTCGGGCCGTGATTAAGTACTAGAGATGTAAACCTTTCCCTGGCACAGACTTCAAGTTATAGAACTCTAATGATGAAACCCGAATCGGGATGCCCCCTTAGGATTAAAAAAAACTCCTAGACAAAACTCAAGCTATGAAAGCAACTAATGCTGCGAACGAAAGGCAACCGCCACAGAAAATACGATAACAGGATTGACTGATGGACCAAAAACATTTATGAAACCTCGTCATCCTGTCATCGGAAATTGTTATCCTCTAGGGTAACAGGGCAAAATATTTGTTCTGTGTTGTATTTGTCCAATTGTGATGTCCTAATTTATTACGCATTTGTAAGGTACCACTATAATATGTTATATTTTAATGTGCATTTGTAGTGCTTCATTATTTTTTCGTAATTCTTTCTCAGACCACTCCCCCCACCCCCCCCCCCAAATTGATGAACGTCATTTTTGAATAACCCCGTATTGTGCTGCCAGTAACGGTTACTTCATTCACCGGGAAGCTTTTACAATAATTTTACAATAATTATTGATCTTCTCGAGCCACGTTTTGCATGATGGCCACTGAAAAATCCCTCATGAAGATATGTATGTTGGATTGTTCACGCAGTAGTATGAAATGCAAACGAATTCAAGAACCCCTCCGTCCCCCCTCCCTCCTAGGACAAAGTATTTTAATGATGATCAATTAAGGACCCACTATCTGAACATCTTTAGTTTAATGCCAAAGCAATAAATAATAGTATTTTTGATGACTTTTTGTGCTATTCAGAGCATGCGCAAAGTTTGGCACACTATGCGCAAAGTTAGGAACAAACGAAGATTTTGTGCGCAAAGGCGCAAAGTCATAGGAACAAGCTGCCTATAGTTTTTATATTTTAAGTATTTTTTCGGTTAATAATATTATTTTTTCTCTAGTTCAAACTCAAACCTAGTCATTAGCCTATCGTATACGGTACGTAATTTATGGACAGCACTTTATCGTTTTCCTAAAAGCCCTTTAAGTGGAATTCGTGTTGCAATTCCTAGTTTTTGGAATTATTTTGGAAGAAATATCGAAACATCTGCTAGACATCCTGTAATCTTATTTAAGGATTCAACCGATTTCAATGAATGCTTAAAGGCATCAGAGAGTTTAGCAAGCAAACCCGTGCAAATTTTCGAAAGCGCTTTTTAAAAGTACCGTCAGTGTACCAGTAGCCGCTCATGACCCAATAGCCGCTCACTGTTGCAAAAATCAAGTTTTCACGCATAAATACCCCCTTTTCGTCGCTGATATTCTTGGACAATATAAATTAAATGAGAGCAAAGCATTTTATGCAATATTTACCAAATAACATAAATTTTAAAAACAAAACTGTTGGAAAATAAAAACACAGGCGAGGCTTTGTTCTCCAAACCCAGGCACTGACTGATATCGCTACCAGCTCAGTACCTCTCTTTTATTCAATCTAGGTATAACATATTTACAATTTATTTCCATTTACCTACCAGTTGATACCTAGCTCTCCACTGAGCTGTGTGATGCTCAGGATTTACCTACCATTCAACAAAAACAGTAGAATTTTTTGAGCGGCTCTTGGACCCAAAAAAGCTGTAGGAAATTTTATGTGTTCCAATAACCGCTCACGCAAAAAAATACGTGAAAATTGTAAAAACAGTCGATTTTAGTACACAGTGTATTCAATCACTCCCGCTGAACAGGAAAAAAAAATTGTAAAAATATAAGAGTTGCAAAAATAATTCACTTTTCCGTAAAAGATGGCCATACATTTGTCCGTGAGCGGGATTAGGACCACTTTGGTCTCTCTCTCTCTCTCTCTCTCATCTCTCGTCTCCTCTCTCTCCTCCTCTCTCTCTCTCTCTCTCTCTCTCTCTCATCCTCTCTCTCTCTCTCTCTCTCTCTCTCTCTCTTCTCTCTCTCTCTCTCTCTCTCTCTCTCTCTCTCTCTCTCTCTCTCTCTCTCTCTCTCTCTCTCTCTTCTCTCTCTCTCTCTCTCTCTCTCTCTCTCTCTCTCTCTCTCTCTCTCTCTCTCTCTCTCTCTCTCTCTCTCTCTCTCTCTCTCTCTCTCTCTCTCTCTCTCTCTCTCTTCTTGGCGTAACGTCCTCATTGGGACAAAGCCTGCTTCTCAGCTTCAGTGTTCTATGAGCACTTCCACAGTTATTAACTGAGAGCTTCCTCTGCCAATGACCATTTTGCATGCGTATATCGTGTGGCAGGCACGATGATACTCTATGCCCATTTACGAAAAGATCCTGGACCGACCGGTAATCGAACCCGTCACCCTCAGCATGGTCATGCTGAATACCCGTGGGCCCTTTGGTCTCACACAAATTGTAATAAAATCATACTTTTATGAAAAGTCTACATAAGTCTTGTTGTGTA